>NC_063053.1:17748122-17788122 GCF_018812025.1 Megalobrama amblycephala | reverse complement strand
GTAATTTAAAACAGTGGACAATGAATTAAAAATATTTTTGAAAATCAAAAATTAAAGTCTGAAATAACTTCCGGAAAAAATGATTCTGAAGAAATTAGAGTAGAATAGAACGATCATGAGCGAAATAACCAGAACGTCAGACAGCATATTCTGCCACAGATGCCCGTTCATATTTTATTCTAACAACTTGTTTACTTTTACTTGTAAATTCATTGTAGGCTATTCTTTAATGCTATTTATTTTATATTTCTTTATCAATAGCCTAATACTTTTGTTGTTTTCGCTCTCTCTTTTCTTTGTTGTTTTGCACAATTTCAATTGGACGCTGAAAATGTTTTGGCAATAGGCCTACGTAAAAAAAACCACATAATGCCACAATAAAGCACCTTAATACTAAATTAAAACTGATAGAGAGAGACTACTGAGAGTAGGCTATATTCATATTGTAAATATAAACATACTGATGCAAATATAGGCCTAAGCCTATATGCAAATATAAAAGTAGCCTACTGAAAGTAACTTTTAAGCAATGAGCTAATTTCATAAACTTTGAGAGCAGAGTTACACGGACAGCTCGGATAGTAGGTCATTATCCGCAGTCTTTGGGGTTTGTTAAAAGAAAGGGTGCCATCGTGTGGTCTTTAATAGTCATGTTTCTATGAGCTCTTAGTCAAATAATGGCTTTTTTGTCTTGTTGTGCCATCTAGTGGTGAAATGTAAGTAACACATGTATGTAGTACCTATGTAGACGCTGCGAACAGGTGAGAAACGAGTTTCGTGGGGAATTAAAAGACTGGTTTTTGTTTAAAAATGTGTATTATTTTTACGTACGTTTCAGTCTTGTTTTCGGCATTTCAACAACCACAAAAGTTAGATTAGGTAGTCAGAAAACGCTAATGGTCACCCGTGAACAGAAGATGTGCTTACCTGAGGAGATAACCATAGCGACTCGAGTGCTTTTTACTCAAAATCGGACGGTACACAGACAAGCATAATGTCGTTATTCAACACTTTATTAAAAATATCATAAGTATGCCAGAAAATGTGTTTTATTTTAAGTCTTTCAGGTAGCTTAGGGCAGTGG
Source organism: Megalobrama amblycephala (assembly GCF_018812025.1). Taxonomy (NCBI): domain Eukaryota; kingdom Metazoa; phylum Chordata; class Actinopteri; order Cypriniformes; family Xenocyprididae; genus Megalobrama; species Megalobrama amblycephala. The sequence continues at coordinate 17,787,038 of NC_063053.1, read as the reverse complement.
TGGCCTATAAACTGTTAGAGATAACATAAAAATGTCAATTTTAATGAGAGGCCTAATTTATTTATAGCATAGTACAATATGCTTATAAATGAAACCACATGAACAGTAGTTTTCTAGTTTACTGCTGACAGCTTCTGTTTGTTTTGCCTCTCATTCAGTAACATGCACACTGGTCTGTATGCTTAGACAGAGTTATATATGCCTACAACCAAAGAAGAAAGTTGTGTAGGGTATAAAACAAACTTTCGGTGACCTAAATCTCTGTAAATAATTTAATATTGTTTCTGTTTTCAAGTATGGACAAAGCAGTGGATGAAAATAAAGAGATCCCTGACCTCTGGCCCTCTGTTATCTTACTGAAGTGGCCTCTGGGTCTGTGGAAGTGCTGCTCAGTGCCCTGGGGAGAGGTCTGCATGAGTCTGGACCCATCAGAGATGCATTCACCACTGAGAGAGAGAGGGAGAGAGAGAGAGCACAATCCAGACATGGGGGAAGACAGACTCAACAATTCTGGGAAACCAGAGCAGGAGAGGAAGTGTAAGCATGCAAAACTGAGGTATACTTTCCTTTTAAATATGAAAAATACCAGCTAATCAGAGAGAATTCAAAACTTTCAAAACCCTCCTTACCTAGAGCTGTCAAAATGGCTGTGTTGCCACTTCAGAAGCTGCGTCCTTCGAAGGACTCAGACTTCAAAGGCCACGTCTTTTGAATGCCGCAAAGGCTAGACTGTCTTAATATGTTCACCATGGTCCATTTCTGCATATTATAAAGAGTATAAATTATATATAATCGCATCTTAATAAGATATAAGTCAACACTTGAACCGATTTAAAGTTGTTGTTTTTTATTTCTTACATTTTTTTATCATTAGATATTTGAGTAAGTTGAAACCCAATACTTAAGTTTAAAAGTGTAATTTGGCAATTTCTCTCTCTCAAAACAAAATCTTGTCATCACCAGTGCGCAGTGAATTCTGGGTAGGCAAGGCCACGAAGGACCCATCTGTTGTATCCTTCATTTCACAGAAAACCAAGGCCGCATTTGAAAGAGCCTTCGAATTAGGACAGCCTTCGTCAGGCCACGGTGATGCAGTCGGCCTTCGAATGCGGCCTTCAAAGGATGCAGCCTCTGAATTGGGACGCAGCCAATGACTGAGGAGAGGTTCACTATAGTTCATTTATGTAAGTGAGGATAGCAAAATGAAGTAAACTGTGACATATTTTACCCAAATATTCTTCATACAGTGGACTACCATTAAAATTGCTAAAAAATTTGGAACCAGAAATTATTCATACACTTTGACTTGACCATGTTTTGCTTAAGTGTTATCTGACATAATTAAGATAATTTTTTTCTGACACAGTTTAACTCTGAGATCTTGTTATATTTTATTACCATTTTTTTAAACTATAGTGAATAAACTGTATTAATGAATGAAATGTTCAAGGTGTCTGAATAAATTTTGGTTTGACTGTATGCCTACAACTCTACATAGGGCACACAGTTTGGTGAATGGATGGATATATATATTGCTGAACCTTGCTGAATAAAAACATTATTTCTTTCAAAAATCAAAAAACAAAAAACTAATCTTACTGACCCCAAACTTTAAAAGGTATAGTATAATATAAGTATCAACTGTGTAGCCTATATACAGCTAAATCTTATTAATTTTATACTATATTTCCACTATATGTAAATACTTGAATTTCTTCACAGTATTTTATACAGTAAATTGAATTTTACTTAATTTATTCCAATAAATTATGCAACCCAATAACATATAATCTAACTACATTATTGCACAGCATAATTTCTGTGCTCCTTTTCACTTTCAATTTAGTGTATTTTGTTGGCATGACAAAACTGTAAAACAGTAATATATCAAATATAAAAATATATGCAAAATTACAAGGTAGAGCAATAAGCTTATCTATTAAAAAGAATTTTTTTTAGGTATTATTAAATGAGTAATATTGTTACTGTATTAAAAAGAGTCGTAGTGATTTAAAAAGTTACAAAATAACTAACTATGCCAATAATTGTAATAATGAACATATAGCAATAGAAATGATTGCTTTCTTAGAAACACACAGGAGTATTGCATATGTCTTGTAGAGTGGTCAGTGATAACGCTGCTGATGCATGATAGAAAGAGGAAGGACAGGGGAAAACCGAACGGAGGGCAGAGTAAGTGTCTGACAGGCTATTACTGCAGACAAGCCCATAACTCACCCTGATAAGTAAAGGCTTCTGCTGACATGACCTCAAACAGGCCTTCAAGAGCGAGAGGGGTCACATGAGTCTAATCAACCAAACTTTATGGATTGCATCACAATAGATTTAACACATGCACTAATTGCTGTTTGTTATTTCACCAGCAAAACTGTTTTCTCTGAAGTCAGGGCATGTATTTAAAGTCTGTCAATATTAAGTGCATATTTACAACTCACATTGTTAGTGGAGGTACAGTGTTCTTACCACTAGAGGGCAGATGAACATTTGTGGGAATTTGTTTTGATAAACGATTTTCTTTTATCCCTTGCTCATATTTAAGATGGAAAATCACCACTGCATCACATAATCTCATGGATATTAATGTACTTTTTTCATAGTCATGTATATTCATGTGCTGTTTTTCACTGCTATAAATTTCATTTAGTCAAGATTTCATTTGCCTTCATGCATAGCCTGTATTTTACTATGCATGCTATTAATAATTTACATATGTGGTGATATCAGTCTTTCGGTGTAATATAAGAGCTCCATATATGCGTTGGAAAGGCCATGCAGATGTCTATGTAGTTGACATCTACTTTAAACTTTATTATATCAGTGAGCTGGGATATGATTCAGATACACTTAATGCAGAATGAACTGAATACAGAATGACTGCATACATTTATGTGACATATTAAATAATACACAATCGCTATGAAATGTCTGATTGAGGTTATACTGTGCGTATTTATTCAATCAATCAGTTAAACATGGTCAAATATGTTTCTTTACAATTCTATTTCAAAAAGTATGAAATGCAAGAATGAATGGATATGCATTTTTTTTTTTTTTTCAGTAGAACAACCTGAAAGATACCAAAATTAGTTTCAGAAGGATCTGTTATGTACAACATCTCTTGGTAAGTCTTGGCTGTGTACCTTTTAGACAAGTAAACTGTTTTTTAAGTAACTTTGCTCGCCTGCCCACCCAACTAGTGCTGTACAAAGATATATTGTCTGTATTAATTAAAATATTCCTGCATTAATGTGGTAACACCATGTTCCAATTGAATCTGAGCTGTTTAGGTAATTTTAATTATTTGGTGCAATATATGCCTTTGATTTTAATGTTTATTCCTGGTGTGTATATGTGCATTGTCTTGAATCCCTGTAGCATGTCAGGATGATGAATCACTTTGTTGAAAGTGAAGCTATTTGCATCTGTCTGTCTATTCCTGCCTATTTAGCCTGAAATTAAGCTTTATTAAGTTGGGCTGCCGCTAAAACACACTGGGTTTGTTACGATAAAGTGTTTCTTAAGTTGATCCTGAATTTTTTGTTCACCCGGAAAATTTATCTGTTTGTGTTTTGTCTTTTCCTAACATAAAATTGAACAAAGTAGCTGTTTAAACAGCTATATTAGACAATTAATTTATTGCATATATTAAATAAAATATATTTTTCAATTGTTTAAATATTTTTTTATTTTACAGTAATATTTAAAAATAGTTTAAACTTTATTTTACTTTATTACTAAAGCAATAATATTATTGTTAAACAGAAATATTTTATTATTTTAAAACATGTATAATGTTACTTATGATTTTTCTCAGTTATTGCAAATGGCCTCAAAAAGTGTTTGCCATGCATCATGCAACCTCATAAAACAAAATATAGTGGTTTACTGAGAACCAGCTTGTGGGTTACAAACTTATAAAGTTACCATAGCATTGTAGTGTTTCTTAAATTCAGTGGCAAAGAACCCCCTCAAAAAACAGCAATCAGATGCAAGATGTTCACTGCCACAGGGCATAAGTTTATTATGAATTTACAGTGGATGCAAATGGAGTGTGCAGCAATGGTTCAGATGTACTTTATAAGACAGAACGGCTCAGAATGAGACTACAGTATGCCAGACATCAATATAACATCCATTTGAACTCTGTCCTCCACAGGATGTTCTTGCAGTTTTTCTGACAGATGTCCCTTCAGTCTCATGCCCTATTACTCAACAGCATGGGGCTCTTCAGTCTTTATGTTTAAGTGTGACTTTCCATCATCATTTGGGGAAGTCCTGCTTACACAGCAGAAGCTTTGTGACATTAGATGGTGAGAGAGAGCCATTAAAAAGATGCTGCATATGTTTTGGATACGTAGATGCCTGCTAGTGAGAATGGGGGCTAGTTGATACTGATTTTGCGGGGTTTGTGGCAAAGTGTACCTTCCTTGTGTTTCAATCTGTCACACACTTTGACACTGAGATCTGTCTTGGAAAGGCAAGACAATGAAAGACAATAATTAAACCTTCTTGGGAAGGTTGATACAGCACTGTGTGTTTGTTGGGGGTTGACACTTTTATTGTTGTCAGAAATGCAATATCCTGTCAGAGACCATGTGTTGGTGGCCAGTTTTAGCTTTAGGATATATTTTACAGGGTATTTGAAAACGCTTATAGAAGTTAAGGTTACCATCAATGACAACATTAGTGTTGTTTTGTATTATTTATACCACTGAATGTATGTGAGAGTGGTTCTATTGAAAAGCAATTCAAGCTACATTAACACATATATAATCAGCTGTAGAGCTGGGATAAACTCAGACTCAAAAAATGTTTTTTTTATGGAATGTGTCCCTCTTGACAGCAAATAATGTTCCTGAGGTCTTGCTGATCTATTTACCAGAACTGTCAAGGTTATTAGCGCTCTGATCTCTCTGTTATAACATTGCTGCTAATACGTAAGTTTATGTTTTTATGATCCTATCTCTCTTTTTCCCATTTTATCCAGTTTTAAATAAACATCTGTTCAAAATTTTGGGGTCAGTAAGAGTTTTTTTTTTTTTAAAGAAATTAATACTTTTATTCAGCAAGGATAGATTAAATTGATCAATGTAACATTTATAATGCCACTGTCCTTTTGAACTTTGTTCATAAAAGAATGCTAAAAAAATGTATCACTGTTTCCACAAAATAATAAACAGCACAACATTGATAAATGCAGCAAATCAGCATATTAGGATGATTTCTGAAGAGAATAATGGGAGTAATGGCTTATGAAAATTCAGCTTTGTCATCACAGGAATAAATTAATTAAAAATAGAAAACTGTTTTTTAAGTTGTAATAATAATTGCCAATATTACCGTTTTACTGTATTTTTGATCATATAAATACAGCCTTGGTAAGCATTAGGCTTCTTTCAAACATTACAAATTTTACTGACCCTAAACTTTTAAATGAGTTCATCTATCTCAAGATGCATTTTGGGTAGATATGTTACCCATTTATATTTTTCTTTCAGTTTTATGCATTTTTATTGTTTGTAACCAATTATCTGTGTTTACTTATAGGCTAGACCCAACAGACAATCATAATAATTCATATAAGATAGCAAAATCATACACATTGTACAAAATGATCCAAGTTGTACAATATGAAATTGTACAACTTGGCTCATATGAACACTTGAACAGGTACAACTTTTATACATTTCTATGATTTCCATCATGGTTTATTGGACTTTATGGCTAGATTTGCACAGTTTCTTACAAATTCTTACTAATTGTCATGAGAATTGGCTAGACCTTAATCTCTGTACAGCTGTATTATTGAAGATGCTTTAACACATAAATTGATAAATTGCTGAAATTGCTGATCAATCATGATGGCTAAATTACTGCTCTCCCCAGTTTTATTTGTGTTTTTTGTTACACTAACATTTTGTCGCACTTTTTTGCAGCGTCAGCCCTGTAGTTTATTGCGAGGCGGAATGAAGCATTTCACTTCTGGCTTACTTTCCCCATCTCTCAATCTTGGTTCCGGCCCTGGCTATGGAGTCTCGTCAGTCTGTGGCTGGGCCAGCCTGAGCCAAGGAGCATCTTGCAGAGGGTAATCCATCTCCATCACTTAAATGATTATCCCCATTAATCTGGTGTAAACTAATAAAGTCAACTGTGGCACTGCTTGCCTGAACTTCATTAAGTCTTTAGTACGTTTAATATGTCTTAATGTCCTCAGCTCTCCTGCTGCTGCAGATCACCTGGCATGCCGGTCCCCAGAGAGCCGCCTGAGAGATTGAGGCCATTTGTGCCATGTTTTGTTTCCTTTATTTTCCTCGCTCTCATTCTTCGTGTGATATAGTGTCTGTTGGTATGACATACAAAGAGCTAGACGGAGGAAAGAAGGGTGGGAAAGAGGAAAAAAGAGAATGAGAGGAAGAGAAAGACATCAGTGCAGGAGATTTAATTTGCCCAGCCAGACCTCAGATGGGCCCCCGCAGTCAAGGGTTTAATTTGGCTTATCGCGTTATAAAAGACGACCCAGGCCCTGTAATCAATCATCGGCCTGTCAGCAGGAAAGGCAGTTGTTGTAAGCAAGTATGACTTCCCAACATGAGTCCGTTTTAATTGCCACCAAATTGACTGCTTTGTTGTTTTTTGGGGATGTACTAAAAGTTTGTTCAATTAAAGCCAACAAAAGCAGCGCATCATTATTGTTGTCCCCTGCCCTGCCCCCTTCTCTTCCGAGGGGGCCGCTGACGGTGGTTACGCAGCTATCGTGGGTCATGTTGACATCTGAATGAAGCGAACGCGTTTCCCCCGTAAGCCCGACGAGTGGCGCCTGCGCAATGTTAGGACCTGACACTGTTTACTGGGCTGAAGGATGTCAAGCTGCCGCTGACCATTACCCAGCTAAAGAGATCATAACTCTCTCCCAGCTTCTTCTTGACAAAATAAGTGCTATCTCCAATAAATAAAAAGATAAAGTGCAAGATGAATACATCTGTATTGCTTATGGACAGAAATTGATGTGCCCTAATTCATCATGTCACTATTTTCTCTTTTCCGAGGTTGCAGTATGCAGAGAAAAATGTCTTTCCCAGATGAATGGCTGCTGTTTTTGGAAGTGTGTATTATTCTGGAAACAGAATCACAGAGGTATGTGTGAGTTTGAGACACTGAATGCAAAAGCTCAACATTTCAGAAAGTACCACACATTGATTGTGGGATGGGAAAGAACGATTTTCCATAATCCCACAAGAATCAAGTTAGCACACGTCTACAGCTTTCCATTTTGCTTGGATGGAGTCATCAATATAATGTGCTCAGTTGCTGGCGCTCTGATATTTATGACTTTTGTACTGCAGAGTTGACCCCCTGTGTCTGGTGGAGCGAACATGAATGAGATAAAGCTCAATGTGGTATGAAGCTTGAGATGATACTCAAGAGCATTCACTCGAGAAACTTTTTACCACGAGTCAAAGTAAAACATGATTATATTTTACTGGCATATAAAAATATAGCGACATTCTAGAACTGAATTTGAGGGGGATGTAACTTTTTCTACATTAAGGTTTGTGATAAGGGATTCGTTAGAGACTGGGAGCAATCGTAACAATTGTCACAAATAAGTCAGTGTGATGAAACCTACTCAGCACATCAATGTTCACTGTTCATGAGACAAATTTTTTCAACAACAGCAAGAAAAAAAAAGCTGTTTTATGTCTAGGTTGATGGTTAAAAGTCATTATCACTAGCTGTTACCATAAACCATGGCACAGCATACAGCAAGTCATGATCAACTTTGATTATACAGCCTTTTACGGCAGATGGAAGAAAAGATATCTCTATACCTCTCTTTTGAGCAATGTGGACAAATAAGTCTATTAATAAATGAGCTACACATAGCCTGCACTGTTTCATTTAGTGGGTGAGATTTATGATTCATAATGGAAGACAGTTTCCTTACCATCCTTTCATTCCTAATTTCATCTACAGAGGGCTTTTTTTTAAACACTTTTTTTTTCTTGACAACTCCTTTAACTGGTAACATATAAAGGAGAAAACTATCATTAATATTGAAGTATTAACATTAGTGCTGTCAATCGATAAACTAATTGTTAATCACACATTTTGTTCTGAGTTTTTAATTTTTATATTAAATATATATAATATTTTTTTATTTTATTGCATCTTTTTATGAATGAAGGCCAGTATCACTGATACTAATACTGGTACTGATGTCTCTATGAAATTGATTTTTTTTGAACATTAGTTATAGACATTCAGCGTTACATTATAACTGAAAGCTATCAATTGCAACATTTATTAGGCTTTAAAAAATAACAACTTTTAATTTAAGTGAACTTTAAACAACCTTCACATAAACCCATTATAATAGCCTAAATGTGGCCCTTCGGAAATATACAGAAATTGAACAAAGTTTTCAAACACTTTACAGTCTTCACTGGATAAATTGTAAATATAGTTTAATTAAAGGGTTAGTTCACCCAAAAATGAAAATTATGTCATTAATGACTCACCCTCATGTCGTTCCAAACCCGTAAGACCTCCGTTCATCTTCGGAACACAGTTTAAGATATTTTAGATTTAGTCCGACAGCTTTCTGTCCCTCCATTGAAAATGTATGTACGGTAGACTGTCCATGTCCAGAAAGGTAATAAAAACATCATCAAAGTAGTCCATGTGACATCAGTGGGTTAGTTAGAAGTTTTTGAAGCATCTAAAATACATTTTGGTCCAAAAATAACAAAAACTATGACTTTATTCAGCATTGTCTTCTCTTCCGGGTCTGTTGTATATCAGCGTTCACGACTCCACAGTGACGCTGCTTCTTCTTCTTCTTTCCTGTTTTACGGCGGTTGGCATCCAGCTTATTGGTACATTACCGTCCCCTTCTGCTCCGGACAGTGATGCTGATGACGTGTTATCTAGTGCGCCCGAGCTTCGTTTACAGTCTGATGGAGACGCACGCTGTATTCAAGCTATTCTACATTGTTTGTATTTTGGTATTGCTATATTTTTTAAAATGGTGCATAGGTGTGCATGTCGCGGATGTCCTAATCGCGTCACTGTCCGGAGCAGAAGGGAGCGGTAATGCACCAATAAGCTGGATGCCAACCACCGTAAAACAGGAAAGAAGAAGAAGAAGCAGCGTCACTGTGGAGTGAAAGCGGATATACAACAGACCCGGAAGAGAAGACAATGCTGAATAAAGTCATAGTTTTTGTTATTTTTGGACCAAAATGTATTTTAGATGCTTCAAAAACTTCTAACTAACCCACTGATGTCACATGGACTACTTTGATGATGTTTTTATTACCTTTCTGGACATGGACAGTATACCGTACATACATTTTCAATGGAGGGACAGAAAGCTCTCGGACTAAATCTAAAATATCTTAAACCGTGTTCCAAAGATGAACGGAGGTCTTACGGGTTTGGAACGACATGAGGGTGAGTCATTAATGACATAATTTTCATTTTTGGGTGAACTAACCCTTTAAGCCTTTTTAAAGCTACCATTTTCTCTGTTATCTTTGTTCTTTGATTAACATTATTGACAGACATCACAGCTACTGGTTTATTAGGCTGCTGTGACTTTAAGACCTGCCGCTGCCGAACATGACGCGGATCTGACGCACATCTCATTTTCTCATAAGTTCATTTAAGACATTATTTAACTCATTTATTGCTGCTCTTATGAGGATACTCGACAAAACAGGCATTTTGGCATAATTCTCTGTGTTATTGTCTGTTCAAGCACAAAAGAGAACTCGATACTGACGCGCATCTTCCTGACACGACATTACAGACAGCACATTCTCGTTTGTCTTGTGGCGCTTGAATGGTTTAAAAGCATTTGCGTGAATGAGAGCATGATCATATAATGTAACAGTATCCAAATTATGACGGACAAAAACAGATGCTGCGTTAAATATTGTTAACGCATTAAAATGAAAAAATTAATCGCATGCGTTAATTTTGACAATAATTATTTATTTTGTTACATTTTTTTAAACTGTTCAGCTACTGTTAAAATCTAATAATAGTACACTTAATTTTGGCACATATAAATGTTTCTTTCACAAAAAACATCAGGCGTATCTATATGTGTTATGAAGAAAAATGTAAAAAATTTTACAGATGCTCCCATTCACCCATATTGACTTCATGGAGTACTCTATGATGGAAATAGTTATTGAAGTCTTAGTCCCCACTGTTTTGAGTTGTTGTGATTGCCCTCCTTAGATCTACCACCCTGAAAGAGTGCTTGTTTTCTTTTCTTCACCCAATTAGAGATGACCTTTGACCCCTGAGAGTGATGTCTGTCCTGCCGCGCTGTAAGGCTTAGATAAATGTCTCATATGCATTTCAGTCTGTTTTCTTTTCTGAGCCGTCAAATAGTCTGCTAAGTAAACTGTGAACAAATATAAAGACATTCATAGTAATTACTGCTTTGTGCTTTATGATGATATTAGAGTGCAAGATAGACTGAATACAGAGCAAAGAATATCAACATGCTATGTTTTCTTAAAGGAATTTTGAAGGAAGGGTCAATGTCAGTCTTAAATAAGTATATCAGCTGATGCCACATACCTTGCTGTTTGTGTGTGGGGGGGGTGAGGTATCATGGGAGACGCTAAGCTCTGGCCCACAGCCTCTGTCCATCAAAGCAGATCATTAGGTGTGAGCTGAAGCCCCCGAGGCCTGTGCAGGCACCAGCTAGTCTGTGGCTGTGTTTCTGGCTTGTAGGTTTGGGCTGGTGGACCTGTTTGTTATGGTGTAGCAAGCTGCATAATTGGGACGAGGGGAGAGGGAACAAGGAGGAAAAGATAAACACAAAAACAGCCTACCTGTTGAAGGCACCGTGTGATGACAGATTATGATGCCTCTGGTTGCCTCTCCTGCTGCGCTGTTGATAATAAAGGAAATTAATGGCATTGTTTGGATAACTCCCTGATCTTTCAACATTTCGATATATACATGTAGCTATCATAGTCAGGGATTTAATGAAAAAATATTGCCTGCTTTTCCTGCAATGTGATCATGAATATATGTATGAAAATCTCTTTATGCATTCAGAGTAGATGCTGCAGTGTTTGGAATATAATGAAGATAATGAAAAAGAAAAATTAGGTCACATATAATATGTAATTTTGATTAATGACACCCTCCCTGCTTATTGTAAAATTGCTGGATTAATATCTATTCTTTTCCCACATGCTTTTCCCTCTCCTGTGCTCATTTCTTCTGTTTTTTTTTTTTTTTTTACTCATTTTCTACTTTCACTTCAGCTTTTCTTTATAATTCTTTCTTGTTTCATTTTTCTTTATTTTATAAAAGAATTTATTTAAAATTGTATTTAAAGGATTAGTTCACTTTAAAATGAAAATTACCCCAAGCTTTACTCACCCTCAAGCCATCCTAGGTGTATATGACTTTCTTTTTTCTGATTAACACAATCTGAGTTATATTGATAAATATCCTGATGCATCCAAGCTTTATAATGGCAGTGAATGGGACCAACAAGTTTGGAGCTCAAGAGCGTGCCTCCATCCACATCCATTCATCCATTATAAACGTAGCTTCCACCAGACCGCCTTCCATATTCAACTTAAGAAAAAAAATGTATGTTGAATGGGAAGGTGTAAGACATATCGTAAGCGTTTTGAACTGCGAGAGTTTTACACTTTCTAAGGAAGTTGAATACGGAAGACAGTCTGGCGGAAGCTAGATATTTTACTTTAAATATGGATATTTTTCTTACACAAATGCATCGCTTCACTTCAGAAGGCCTTCATTAACCCCCCCGGAGCTGTGTGGACTATGTTTATAGTGGATGGATGCACTTTCTTGAGCTTCATACTCATTGTTCCCATAAGTATTTTGATTAAATGTAAGTATTTTGAAAACTGTTTTACTCCATACAGTGAAAGTCAATGGGGTCTAAAACAATGACTTTCATTGTAGAAACTAAAAAGACTAATTTTTCAGATTTTTTTTTCTTGTGTACTGTAGAAGAAAGAAATCAATACAGATTTGGAATAACATGGGGGTGAGTTTTAGGTGAACTGTCCCTTTAAGTAGGTTACATTTTTTTCTGTTGACATAATCTATGAAACAGTTCAAATAATACAGTAGGGAGATATCTGATGTTTTTATAATCAAAATATCCTTAGTTACTGGAAATATGAATATTTGCTTTGGCAATCTTGCATCTAATGGTACAGACTGACTGCTGGAGAAGTTTTTTTTTTTTTCTGTTTGGTCCATGGAGCTTGGGAGGGGGAGCAATAGTGTTGATCTCACACGTAATGACCAGTAGCTGGTGGGATGAGTCCATCCATCTCTGTGAAGTAAACAGGTCCCAGCTGGGCTGCTGCATTCAGGATGGAAAAGGGAAGTGAGGCCGGCTTCAACCGCCTCCCCTAAATAAAAGAGGCGACAGGATGCACCCACACTTGAGAGGACAGACACACCATCCAGTGGCTATAGGGGAGGAGCAGCTTCCGCTGTCATGGGTGTCAAGTCCACTATTAGACCGCAGAGTGAATCCACATGGTGCCTGGAGTATGAAATGAGACTTCCCATGTGTTTGTGGGAGTGGGAATTCAAACTATAAATCTGTACTCCAATTCAACCTGTGAGCTATCTGTCCTGCGTAGCCATCACAAGCACTCCTCTGGAAATAAGCATTATGAAGGGCTGCATTTACTACTTTGTAAGTTGTGTTTTTAGATTGAGCATGAAAATGTGCAAACAAATGTACAAGATGGCTACCTCGCCCTAAAGAAAGTTTGTTTTTTAAGAGACAACATATACAATCACCCACATAACTTTTGTTTGAATATTAAAGTGCACAGTGGCTAAATTGGCCTAAATATTTAATGATACAGCTTTGCCACACAAATTGCATTATTGCATTACGAACGACACTTATTATATACATCCTAGCTTGTGCAGCAGGGAGATTCGATTATTATTGATTAGTTGTGATAATGATTTAATAGCCTCATTAAAGAACATTGTTATTATTTGATGAAAGATGTCATTTTATATTTCTGAACAAAGTCATAATATAACCTTGTTTTGACTTCTTAAATTTGGTGTAGTGGCAAACAACCAGTTCAATAATTTGACTTATTCACTATAGGTCAACGTTAGTCAAGTTATCCTCTCATTGCAAAAGCATTTAGTTTCTTTCTTGACTGTAAGAAATATTATAATGATGGGCAATTTATCAAATAATTGTTCATACTATGTTTTGACAGACACATTATCCACTAAAATAAGTCATTAGCATGGGAGACACAACAAGTTAATGGATGTCCTGTCCCTCAGCACCTCAGCAACTGATCTGGACATTTGTTAACCGGTGCTTGGTCATCATTCCAGTTTGCTTTCAGCAGACATATTCTGTCTCACCTTAGTGCAGCACCTTCTACATTTAAAAGAGGCCATACACTTTGCTTGCACACTCCCTTGAGGAGCCGTTTTGCTTCATACCGTCATTTCAAATCATAGATCAATATGAATGGTAAAGAGAAACCATATTTAGAGAATGAAAGCTTTTGTTGCTTACTTGTTTTAGATGTATTTAAAAGTTATATGGTTGTACGTTTTTCATGTGGTTAATATGAGGCATGCTTTTTCCTCCTATTTCCTTTTTAACAATACAGGCCAAAAAAAAAGAAGCCCAGTCCCTTCCCCTTTGACATAATGCATTAAGAAGCTCTATTTGCTGAGTTCATCAATCTATTTCAGAGGTTAAAGACAGTGAACCTGACATTCTGTCCTCCAAAATAAAAATAAACGGAACTGAGAACTGTAATTCTACAGTAGGCCTAAATATTAGTGAGGTTTAATAGCTGCTTAATAGCTTTACCTGGCATATTTAGATAAAAAAGAGGTGTGTGAGATTTGACATAAAAAAGCATTCTTTTTGGTCACCATGCTTTATTTACAATATGTTAGAGATAACCTTCCACAAACATTTCTCAAAAGATGAACTCCATATACAGAAGATATATCTGCCTCTATAATTGTATTTCAGATGTACAGTGAGCAAAATGAAAAACAAATCTGATGCTGATACATTTGTTTTCATTTTTAGAATGAGTATTTTGAATATAGCGACATGTAAATGAAACATGGCTAAATTCTTTTCATGTCTTGATAGAGTGCTGCATCAATGTAGATGTACTACTTGAAGCTGTCAGCAGCAGGGCTGTACGCTCTCGACTGCGCTCAGAGATGCAGCTGATGGAAGTGGCGCCAGTGAGCGCCGATGGATCAGATGTCAAGCATTACACAGGTAGACTTGATGCACCACAGACAGTTTGAGCGTGCTGGTAAATCGGTAATAAACTAGGGTTCACGTGATGCTGGAGGTCAAAGGAAGTCAAAATAAAAGGATGGGTTCTTATTATATTAAAATATCTATATTGAAAAATCCATATCAAAACTTTAACACATTTCAGTAGCTAACTATGAAAGAGAACGTTGACAAGCTAAGCAAAGGAGGACATTTTGGTGTGGCGGGAAAAACCTCAACAAACTGCAGACCAAAATGTACTGACAGAAATTCCTTTAAAATGTAATTTCTAAATTCCTTTAAAATTCCTCTAATCTGATAAAGAATCGACACCTACGGTTTTGTACGTAAGTCGGTTAAGTAGCCTACGTACATCTAATGTAAATCATTTCGGTTCCAATCACATTAATTTGCATCAGAGGAATGAAATTGTGAAATAAATGACACCTTTTTAAGTGGACCTTGGTGGGTTGGTAATATAATCACATAAACTGATCGTCCCAAATGAATCCAGCCTTTCTAGTGACTTTATCTTTTTCGTTTAAAATGTTGGGGAAATCAATCGTTTACCAGTTGCAGAGCACATTAATTATGTATTTTTAAGCACTAGCACACTATAATTAAGTATAGCCTATCACTAAAACGAAAAATGTCAATTTTAGCGAAAATACACACCATTGTACTTCATTAAAATTTAATGTTGGTCATTTGGCCAGCATTAATCTGAGCATCAAATATTAATAAATGCATCTTACGTTAAATAACCACCACCTCCTTTCTTCCAGGAGGAATCGATAACCAGAAAGTGTTTGCTTTCATTCTAATATTGCATATTTATTTTTGTTATCGTCTGATTTAGAAAGATTAATGCATACACAATAAAATGAATAATTAAAAAGTTAGCACACGAACACACTGCAATGGATCAATGCATCTTGCCAAATGAATGTGGATTGTAAATAAATTCTGTCGCGACTAACAACTTTTAAAATAAATAATTTTAAAATTAGGCAGTGTTTAAAAAACATTTAATCCAGAATTTCATTCATATTTCTCCATCTTCTTGCAACCTGAATAATCATCCATTTTGATGAATAAGACAATTGAGTATGATTGCTTTATTCAGATTTAATTTCACAATGAAATGTAATATCGTTGACAGTATGCTTTTAAATATATAGCGTGATTGATCTGTCTCTAAAATACTGACAAACCACTGTAATTCATTTGAAATCTAAGAGTTCATGGTCGCGAAATATTGATCTGTTGTATAACAAGAGTGAAAGGGGCTCCTCCTCTTCGCATGATTTATATATATATATATATATATATATATATATATATATATATATATATATATATATATATATATATACATATATATATATATATATATATATATATATATATATATATATATATATACATATTAGACACCATTTCTCAACAACATAAACTGCATGGCCAAGATAATGTAATGTAATTGTGAGTGTGGTGTTCTGAAAAATCGCCTGTTTTGGTTTAATAAATCTTCTCTTTTGAGTTGTCCTGTGCTGAATTGGGAATTCCAGTGAGTTTCATTGAACGTCGTGGATTCTTTAGCCAATTGGGTCTCTCACCCCAGAATTGGAGGCTTAATTTTACCCAGCCTCTTTGGCATTTTGATTGATGTTCCCGTGGCTCCATCCGGCATATCTATAAGGGTAAAGGGAGGCAGTAAAAAAGACAATCGTCTGTAGTTCAGTCTTTCTCACACATGCACTCAACGCAATTAGATAACGACAACTCTGGACTAAACTGCGTTTTAGTTGCTGTATGATAACTGGGGTGACGTGGAGGATCCTGTAGGCTCGCAGGAGCGCGCGCCTCTCCACACCATGGATCATATGGGAGCGCATCTCCACCATACGCACGCAGACACCATCAGTTTTGGGATCGATCAGATTCTTAACAATGCAGACCAGGGGAGCTGCATGATTTCCAACCCCAGAATGCAGGACCTGGACTACGGTTTGGGCTGCATAGTCAGCACAGCCTACAATACCATGACTGGCAACTACAGCGTCAATAACTCGGCTGGATACAATGGAAACTCGTGTAGCGTCGGTTCCCTCAACGGCTCGTACAACATGAACTTGGGCACGAATGTTAATGGGAATTGCCTTAATTCTTCGGGAGTGATCCGGGTTCCAGCGCACCGGCCGCTGGGCAGCGTTCACTCGTCCATTCCCACCAACGCTTCCACGGTGCCAAGTATGGGAAGCATGGGCACCATTAACAATCTCACGGGATTAACGTTTCCGTGGATGGAGAGTAACAGGAGATATACCAAAGACAGATTTACAGGTAATAGAAATCAATCTGAACTGTCAGTCATGTTTATGCTCGATTGGATTTTTTCGTTTTTAATCACACTGAAAAAATGTTTTCATCATGTAACAAAATCGGTAATTCAATCAGTAATGAAAGCTGGCGAAAAACTACGACTTATTGCAGGCTGTAACTTTCACAACTTTTCCTTAAAATTTTCAGAAAATTCACGGATTATAATTTATAATGATTTAATTGTTGAAGTCATTCGTTTAGTTTTGTTTATGACAACGTTATAAAGAACATTTTAGAACGTTCGGTTTAAATATATAGCCTAGGCTATATAAATAAAAAAAATATATAGGCTTTTTAAATATTTTATATAATAAAAATATTATATAAAATATTCGATATAAAGTTTAGTAAGCCACCGGTTTCGCGATTTAATAAACAAGCATTTTTACACATTATCAACCACTGCAATCTGTAAACCACAGAAAAAAAAATAGATCTTATAAAGTTTGTGTGTGGATAGTACTTATTGTTTTAGCATTATGTAAAATAATTACACTGTGCAGTTGTTACCTTAATGAGCTATTGATTTGACCTTCTTTGATTCAGGCAAATTAATATTGATTCTGTTAAAATCACTTCGCCTACCATGAGGCACATATTTTGTGCATGACAAAACATTTTTACAGTGTTTTTTTTTTTTTTTTTTTAACAAAGGTCATCATGAGGAGCTGCCAAAAAGATTCCTGTCTGCTTGCTTGGCTGAACTTATTCGATATATTCCGTGTTGCATGTTTTTTAAAGGACAAAAGTCTTTCAACTCTGGAAGTCTCATTTGCTTCTCACTGCTTGGCTCTGCTGATTTCTTCCGCTTGCTTTCAATCTGTCTCTCAATATAGTGGCCCTCTCACCGTTCACTGTAACACGCCGTATAGGTCACCCGTATCAGAACCGAACCCCTCCGAAGAAGAAGAAGCCCCGAACGTCGTTCACGCGCCTCCAGATCTGTGAGCTGGAGAAACGCTTCCACCGTCAGAAGTATTTGGCGTCAGCTGAGAGGGCCGCCTTAGCGAAAGCACTTAAAATGACTGATGCGCAGGTCAAAACATGGTTCCAGAACAGAAGAACTAAATGGAGGTGAGCTTTTGTGATAATCATGGTTTTACACTCACATGTAATGCATTCTTTTTCGTCTCAGTTGAGTATTTTGTTTTTAAAGCAGCTTACTCCATGAGGTCAGTTGGGTCAGTTCCATAATGCATTCCATAAGTGGTTTGTAAGGCCTGTTAATGCAGTTCACTCAATATATAACCTATATTAAAGCAATCCAATCAATGCATCTGTAAATAATTAATCGGCTCCATTTAATTTTGAATTAGCCACCAGTATTGGTTGAATGTGTCTTTTTTTTTTTCTTTGACCACGACAGGTTATAATCTCAAAACTAAATTATGGACTTCTACCAATGCATTTTTTACTCCAGTTTATATTTTATTATGCTCTGTTACTGTAACCAATATTGCTCTAAAGTCTTGTGTTAGGACGTTAATTAACGTCTGCTGAAGCTGGATAATTGACGTTATGATGAAGTTCATGTACCAAAAATAAATAAATAAATAAATAATCATTTTATTAAAACTTATAACATATGAAAAATAAATCTTATTGTGATTTGGCTACAAGCGTTCGACATTGACATCTGAGAACCTGAAATGTAATTTATATTGAATGATATTTATGTATATTAGGCCTATTTAAAATAATTATATTTCCTATTAATACATATATCATATACATTCATAAAGGCCTAAAATATACTACATTAAAAAAACTGCACTCTGCAATTTAAATCTATAAGTTTTCCATGCACGTAATCTGACGGAATTAATGACAAAATAATGTGCTCTTGGGAGCGTTTATGAAACAATAAATAAAAGGGTTCGATTGACTCAATGTAAGGTCTGTCAGAATTCTTTTGGGAAATCCACGTTATGAGGCCTAATTATAGCTAATAAGAGAGAGAATAAAAGTCTTTTTTGTATTCTTTGTAATTAAGGTTCCATGTTTGTATCCTTTGGTTAAATTTACATTTTAGCCAACTAGGCTACTAACTAAAACGGTTGGAAATCACGACTGGAATCACCGACTAAAAGACTCCTGTGTTCTGTGATCCAAATCCATACAGGCGGCAGACAGCGGAGGAGAGAGAAGCAGAGCGACAACAAGCGAACCGAATTCTTATGCAACTTCAACAAGAGGCTTTTCAAAAGACTATAAACCAGCCTGTTACTCCGGACCCAATCTGCCTTCACAACAGCTCTCTGTTCGCACTTCAGAACCTCCAGCCCTGGACTGAGAACACGGCGAAAATCAGTAGCGTTCCCAACACTGATTAAGATGGGAGACTTTTGTGGACGTGGGATGTACAGAGGAATATCTCAACATCAGATTGTTTTCTTCTTTTTAACGTAAAATTAATCTTTCATTTGTAATATGCAACTTGTAAAAACGGTTAAAATATACTTGCCGCTCTCCGTTGCAGTCGTGCAGAATAATCTTTTTTTAAGGCTAATTGATTTCATCTTTTCGTTTTCAAAATGCAACGATCAGAATGTAAGCATAAAAGCATATATTTCATTTGTACCTTAAACATTCATTTTATTTTGTACACTTCCAATAGCCTAACGTTTGTGGTAACACTTTAATAACTTTTAGCTATTAATAAGTTTAATAAGTCACAAAATATTACAAATAAAATATTAACAAATAGAAACAAAAGGACGAATCTTCATAAAAATATGGGCTTTTCCCCCAAAAGCATAGTATTAAGTAGACCTATTAAAAATTCGTCACAGAACTAAATGTGTTGTACATTAAATAAATCTTAAGGACACCTGCAGGACAACCGCAAAATTACAAGTAAACTTAATAGTTTATCAAATTATCTTACAATTAAAGCTACATTATCACTGCATACTTTATTACTACTAGGAAAATATGATGACAGATAAATAAATAAATTGGCCATATTTACCATTTAGCTCATTGGTATCTTAGCACATCAAACTCTCGCGCAATGCATTACTGTCACCATTATGACTGCACACTAGGCTACTTTGAGTGAAAAAACACTGCTTGATTGGTGAATCTAAAGCGAAACGCTACCTCTCTGTTGTGGCATGAAAATAAGCATCGTTATAGGCTAACCTTGTCACGGCCTTGCTGAAAGGAATGAAGACCGTCCCCAAGTTTACCCCGAGAAGCTTGCACCCACAATCGAGTGAAAACGAAAGAGTCGTGAGTGTTCACGGACCTCCTTGCCATGACAATGTTTACACTTTCAGACCACCTAAAAGTTTCGCCGCGACTCCCTCTTTGGCTAAGTTGTAGGCCTATGTAAAAGTAGGCTTAAAATACTGACAAAATTAAAGTTAATATTATGTGTCTAATTACTTTGAATAGGCCTAATTTAAACATCTAATTAGGTCTATATTAATATGAGGTGAACAGACTTTTGCGCGTAAAACATGTTCTCGTGTTGTAAAAACAACGAACTCTAGTAAATTCATACACTCTTAAAAATGTTTCTTTATTGGCATTCCATGAACTCAGAGGTTCTTTGGTGGAAGGTTCTATAGCATCACTTTTAGAACCTTTAGAGTGTAGCCTACTTGGAGGAATGAAAATATAAGGCCAAACAAGCTTAATTAACTATTTGAATAAACTGTATTTAAATCAACTGTAATCAACTAATGAACGTAATGTTATGAACAAAGTTATTATAAAGTGTTACCAATTTATTTTTCAGATATCTTTTTTTCATAATCGTGATGTAGGCTATGCTTACATAGAGGGATTGCATTTTTGCACGTTTGTTAATTGAAACTTTCAACAAATTCGTGAATTAAACATAGGCCAGGAAAAATGGGCCTATATGATTTTACATAAAAATCATTCTTTATGCTTGTGATAAACGAGACTCATTTTTTCACCGTGAAGACGGACGCGTGATAGCTAATTAAAGCACTTGTTAGGCTATATGTTGTTGCTACTTTCCAGAAAGTTTATTCGTTGTCAAATATGTACTTTTTTTAAACATTTGTATTACATTTAAGTTTTTCGTTTTCTGGATAGTTTGTCTTTTCTAACTTAAATGTTCTCGGGAACCTTCAGACACAGCCATTTATTTTGTCCAAATATGCTATTCGAACTAGATAGCCTACAAATGAAATAACGAAATATCGAAATATGTGTTCAGTAACACCTGTACACCTAGGCCTACAACTCTACATTTTTTGTTTGAATTTTAATTTTACACATCCAACAGTTTATCAAAGCAGATCAACGTGGTAGCACTGTTATGCTTATTATTCGTTTATATTGAAATATAAACTTGTGATTACAAGATTTTTATTTGTCCTTTATTTTCTTCGAAGATGGCGTGACCTATATAAAATATATTTTATTATAGCTTGATATGAACGATTAAATATCTATGGTCATGTCTCAGCCTGGGTCATTCTGACTGTTCGATTTGTTTAGCGCTTTTTGTTGAGTAACCATAGAAACACCTCGCAGGTTTAGTCATTGTGGATAGAGAGATGAATCTCCACTCAAAGTGAATGACATATTTGGCTGAATGATAAGTGCATGTCTTGGAGAGTAGAGAGTGCATATGTGTGTTTGTGATATTAACTATGTGCAGATGTGACGGTGTTCCTGAAACTAACCAGAAGCTTATCCAGTACGTTTCATCATCTCTTCCGAAATCGTATAATGTGTTGCTTAAAACGTTCCAGAGATGGGAGACATTTAGCGCAGAAAAGACTATACGGTAACATACTGTAAAATATCTCATTCATACAACTCGATTGGCTGGAAATAATGACATGAGATGAGAGTTTAACTTTATGAAGGTCTAATTTAACATAGCCTAAAGATCTATATTCTATATTCTTAATGTCTATATTCTTAATGATCTTGATTTTCCACGATAGTTGCTTTGTATATAGCTTATACGGCTAATTTATTGGCAGCATTTCCCACATTATTTTCATGTCGGGGATACAATTTCATTGCATTTTTAGGACCTGTTGCTAGTTTTGGGAAGACAACAATCGTTGCTACTTAAAATAAGGCAATATAACGCAAGGTAGCACTTCGAAGCAGGCCGACCGAAATCTGTTTTAGAGCTATAGCTACAGCCTATAAGCCTATTCTCACAACATACAATGGCTATGCTAACATTATATAAAATGGTAAATATTTTGAAATGTATTAGAACCAACTGCTGTAGAATGTAACCTAACTATTGTGCACTTTGGGCAATTCCCAATTGTTTCAAGTTATGAACTTTTAGACTCTCACGTATTATTTTCATATTGTAATTTAGACGTTATAATGTCTGAGATAGCTAATTGATAATATACAAATTACAATTAGCCTAGGTATATAGGCTAGGCAAGAAAAGTGATTAGTTTTATTAGGACTATTTTAGGAACATGAAATAGATTATGTACATTTCAAAACTGTATTGCAGATCTGATTCAAAGTGTGATGCAGTAGCCTACGATTTTGTTTTGTTTTATTACAATGCAATTAAAGGGATAGTTCACTCAAATTAAAATTGTATCCCTTTAAGAAAATCCACATAACATTACATAATATAATTTTACTTTATACAATTTATAAAGTGTCCATTTATGTTTGTATTTATGCATTCAGACCATAAAAACTTTAATAGCTATGACTCGTATACCATCACAAAAAGTAATTTTATACTTTCTCAGTATGTTCTGTAACAGCATATTTTGGCACTTCATTTCACACTCTCACGGGAATCGTAGTATTATTTCGTAATATCGCTTCGGGGAAAAACCAAAACGCATGAAAAGCGCAGCCATAACTGCGCTTCTTTAGCGCCGCCGCGACCATCTCGAGTGTATTTTGTGTCCCTCAATGATGACGCACGCTACGTCATTTTCCGTCGTCAAAACATCCTTCAGTTGTGTAATTTTCTGCAGAGACAAGCGAAAAGTTCACAACAGATTCACATTTCCATGCAAAATGTCTCTTTTACGTGTTTGCTGTTCGACAGCTAGAGGTTTTGTAAAGAGAGCAATGTTTTCAGAGACGACTTATCCTGGTGAGTGTTTATTGGGATGCTTATCCAACATGCGTCGTTTTGTACTTGTCACATTAATCTGTATAATTTCTCAACCTCCTTTATATTGATTACTGAGAATCGTGTTCGAGTCTTAGGAACAGCTACAGATTTGTTGAAATATTTGGCTGCTGTCCCCTACAGCATGTCATAGCAGGACAGCAGGATATGCATCAGGTGGGGTGACCAAAGATAAAGAACCTTTAAAGAAAGCGAAGACGCCCCAAGGACGCTTTGACATGGACGAAAATGAGACCAAATCTAAAGACGTCCTTACAAGTAAGAACACACGTCTACCATTATATATTATATATAAATTACATAAAAGACTGAGAAGGATATAGGAACTATACTGTATTTCCAAAAGTCACATATGTCTATTACGCATGTTTTAAATGAAATGACATGTATTTTAAGTGTATACAATTAATTGACACAAATGTTTTTTTTTTCTTTTCTTAATTTGTTTAATTTCTCCTTTAACAGGATTTCCAGATGATGTGAATCCAGAAACTAAGGAGAAAGGTGGTCCCAGAGGCCCTGAACCTACACGATATGGTGACTGGGAAAGGAAGGGTCGTTGTATTGATTTTTAGATTGGCCTGTTAAAATATTCAAATTTATTTATTTTACCATTTGAGTCATTTGACTGTAATTACTAAATCTGTATACAGATATACATAATTATGTATGTCCCCTGATTGTATGGGTCTGCTATGTAGAATGTATAGTATGTGTGCAAAAGTAGTAACTACTTAAACGAATCTGTTTAGTCTTTAATTGGCATTGAAATGAGAAGAATCTACCTTTATTTGTAATATTGGCTATATACTGTGTGTATGTGTATATATATATATTCTTTTTGAAAGGGGGTAACAGTGTCTGAAAGGTGAAAGGTCTCTTAGAAGAATAAACATATTCAACCAAAACATTAAATCAATTCTTGTCAAATTTCAAACATTCATAGAAAGTTTTGTCACAGTGTGTTTGGTATCATGTAATTATTCAGTTTTATTTAATAAAAAAGACTGCATAAAGTTATTACTGCAATAGTTTCCCTATGTATCTGCACATGAATTGTTACAGCTAGGCAGTACCATATCAGCCTTTAAGCAGAGAGGGGTTAAAACATTATCAGGACACAACAGTGAGGCTGGGAGAGATCAGCGTTTAAATTAACATCTACAAATAACTGCAAACACTACAAAACTGATCAGTGGTAGTTTGGCTGATATATTGCAGGGGATAATTCTAGAAGGCACATTCAGCAAATATTATACTTTGCTATTTTGCTGTCCCATGTGTTTTTATTAAAAGAGAGACACTTATACTAGACTTTTGTTGAGAGGCCTATAGATAAACTATCATACAACAGCATGAAAAATAGCTATTTTGTTTTAGCATATTGAAAGCCTGTACTCCCCTTAAAATAGGGATTTGGGCCTGTACCATATTAAAGATCTTTAGATTGTATTTAAATATTAAAACTATACAGCAATGATACAATTTTGACAATATTTTTTCAATTTATTTTTTATTTGATACATATTATCTAGATAAATTTGATGTTTATTTATAGTTTGTTGTTAGAAATTGGCATGGTTTAAGAATTTAGTGTTATTCTTTAATTTGTAATAATTGTATTACTCTATTTAAAGTTTGTCAGGGTTTAAAATTTAGACATGCTTTCGCAAACAGGGATTGCAAGCCTTTAATGTCACCCAGTTTAGTTTACTTCGGCAAAAGCTTTTTATACAGTCTATTTATCAGGTTTTAAACAAATGGCAACATTCCACGTTACCTTAGCTATGATTTGAACATAATCATAACACCACATTTGGCGTCAAACCGGCTACCCTACCTTCCACACACACACATACGTCAGCAATGACGCAAAAGTCAAAGTGGCCTCAACATTTGGATTTCACAAAGCATAGGTCTGACTTTTAAAATTATATAAAAATAATATATATCACTTAAATTTGATTAAATCGTCTCCCGGTTTCCCATTCACTATATTTTAAATCTATTTTAATAATTTTCACTTCGTCTCCGTTTCCGCTTCCGGTCAGTTCCTCCAATCGGCCATATTCCGCCGCTCAGTCTCAACCCAGTCGCCGCTCTGTTGCCGTGAGCCCATCATAGTTTCATTTCACAGGGGATGGTCTTCCATTTATAACGATCCAACTGAACAGAGTGAATCGGGGGAAAGACCGGTGATTTTATCCAGAGACGCTGACAGAAAACGGGCCAAAATGACGACGCGATCGGAGAGGGAAAAGGCTCAGAAACTGAACGAGCAGCATCAGGCCATTCTGTCCAAAATGCTGAGAGAGGATGATAACAAATACTGCGCCGACTGCGAAGCCAAAGGTGAGATGATCTAAAAATCACTTCCACTATTCTTAAAAACTCGCGTTCGATGTTTTGATCACCTGTACGCGGCAGGAGTGTCTCTGAACAGCCCGTTCAGGTTTCTCATGCCTCACGGTCCTGAGTCACCGGGAGAAAAAAAAGCCATATCTGTTTGTCAAACCTACTGAGCTGCCTGTTTTGACAGCGTATTGCATTTGAATTGAATGATGCCCAGACCCTGTTTAGGTTGACAGCTCAGTCAGTGGGCTTATATCCGGCGAATCACTATTCAGCCATGCGTCCTTGACCAAAACCATTACTAATGCATGAATGGAAAACCAGTCTGGAGTTGAACTAATCAGCAGGTCTGATACTGTCAGCCTGACGTTTCGTTGTCAGGTGGTGCTATATTGGAGAGATTAACCTATATATGTGTACCGGCTTGGATGATGATGATACAGATGACACTGTTCCAAATATCCACCTGTTTCATAATGCTTCACTTTAGTACAGTGCATACTACCCTATTGTGTGTCCACAGGGACTGTGCAGCCAAAAGTGATACTTTACCATTAAGCACAAGTGAAAGCAGTTTTAGTTCCTTGTCCTATCAATGTCTTTTCTTCAGATTGTAACCAGGTGACTAACCATAACAGCTGTTCAAGTGGGTGATCTCTGTTTTAGTTTAGGACTGTTCACTTGAAATAGTCATAAATATATCAGTACATTTTCTTGGTGCTAACGGGGAAGGTTATTTTATTTTAGTAATATAAAGTTACCATGAATGCAAAATGGATAATTTAATTTTTTTTTGGAATATTGCAGTATTTATTATAAATTATTTATCCGTGCAGATATCATTACATTTTTTTTAAATTCATGTGCCCTTGTAACCTTTAATCAAAATAACTTTTACGATAACCTCAAAAATCAAATACATTTTTAGATGGACAAAATCAAGTTTTGCCTCCTTTTTTTTTTTTTTTTCCTCGTTCGACAAGTCCTTGCACTCAGATATACGTCACAATAGGGAAGAAAAGACTATTGCAACTTCCGTTTGATGTCAACTTTAATGTGTGAAGTATGTTGAAGAAGATGGAAATTATGGTCAGATTTGAAATGCAATGATTTTCTAATTTTCTATTATAATTCTGCTTTCTTATTATTAGGGCTGTAACGATATGCGATATGAAACCGAAATCGCGATACGCAGGTCCACGAACCTGTATCGCGATGTGAGAAGGCAGAATCGCGACACACCCCTTCCAACTCCCAGAGTTATCCTTCCTGTCCAGATCCAATGCTACCACATTTTTAAATTACTATAAGTATTAGGGGTGTAACGATTTATCGTAGATGGTGTGTCTCAATCAGCTCTCTAGTTCAGTAAGTGTTTCGGGCACACATTGAATCTTGCAAGCAGGTTTAAACGTTTCTCATGTCAGTCTCTTGCATGGTCGCGTGAGAAACGTCGTGGCTTTCTTTCACCGCAGTGCACAGCAACGGCTGTGCTCACAGAAAAGCAAAAGACGCTTGCGATGCTTTGCTTTAAGAAGTTCTGTGGGGCCGTTCACATATTGCGTCTTTTCCGCGTGCAAGTCAGTTATTATTTTCAAATGTAGCCGCGCGGCAGGCGCGCTCATAAAGGGATCAACGCGGTCGCGACGCGCGTGCAATTCTCAACTTCTCAGAATGCCGCAAGCGCACCGCAGGTCGTGTGACAAGAATCAACCGATCAGCTATGGCCTTTCCGTAACAAAACTTTAAAAGCTCAGCCGAACAGCTGATCATAGCTGTACATGGTGGTTTTTATATCTTATCTCCATCAATATATCTCGTAGTAAAACTAATGCAAGGGCTAGAAATCATTTATCCTTTGCAGAAACATCCTGATCCTCTTAGAGAGCTCAGTTCATGGTTGCATAGCAACGACCGACGCCACGGGAGCGCAAGCGCTTTGGAAAGAAGGAGAAGCGGTGCGGCCGCGCCTTCCACGCGTTTTTAGACGCGATATGTGAACGGCCCCTATTCATAATTCTAAGTTCATGTTAAATTTAACATTTTTTTTCAGTGACAGACAGCCCTATTCAACTGTTAATTTGAATACAGAAGGTTTTTATTAAAATTTTATATTTATTTATTTTATTGAAATGTGATCTTGTATGTACAACAAGGAAAATTATTGAAATTTGTTCATGTTTTTTTAATAAATCTTGTTTGAATTTCAGTTTCATTTTGTTCAAAATATCGTGATACGTATCGTATCGTGAACTCCGTATCGAGATACGTATCGTATCGTGACCTGAGCGTATCGTTACACCCCTACTTATTATATATTTTCTAAATGGGTGTTATAAATCTTATTGTGAACAATTCACCCGTGCATATGTTTCATTATTTTAAAATATTTTGACCTCATAATGTTCAATCATAATGTCATAACTAGATATTCCAGTGAAAATGACAAATGTTAGGCTGCTCTGATCATTTATTTCTCTTAAACCCGCTCCTATAATGCCCACATCTCAAAATCCAATCAACAACCCACATAGAACCAGGTCTCGCCCTACATTTTTTATTTCTTGTTCAATAATCCAAAATGATCTGTTGCTGTTTCCTTTTCCATCATGACATGAATACATCATTGTTAGAATAAATGTTGTCACAAAGTTGCAAGCAGGTCCTTTATTGTCACTTTGGTGTAGCTGTATGCAGTTGTATCTGTAACATTGAGAACAGAATGCATTCTCATTTCCTCTCAGTTGCATGGTACATGTTTTTTAAAAACATTTTTAATTGTAGAAAGTGCATCCTGGGTGGATTGTGAAGTAAAGGTGCTCTTTGGTCTAGGTTTCATCATAGTCCACCAACAAAACACTGGATGATAACACTATTTTCCATCTTTTCCATTTCCGTCGTCTTGTCTGTTATAAACCCTCTTCTGCCTTCCCATCAAGGTCCATTATCTCCAGAGCATGTGAGAATATTTAGGCAGAAGGCAGTCTTCGGCTCTGCGGTGATGTCGCAGGCCAGCAGCTTCTCAAGCTCCCCTCTCAGCTTTCGTCTTAACCAGACCAGTTTCATCCACTCTGAGCTCTCCGGTGTCTTTAAGTGCAGCCACACCTCACTGCTCATATTGCCTGGCCTCTTTCTGCCTCTCTTTTACTCTCTCTTACACAATGCTAGCGTTAATGGGTGGAGTTTTGCAGCTTCATTAGCTTATGAATGACAGCCTAGAGGGAAGTCAACATGAAATCAAAAACTACCACCTCACTCAAAAATGAAAATTCTTCCATCATTTACTCACCCTCTTGTCTTTCCAAACCTGTATGACTTTCTTTCTTCCATGGAACATAAAAGAAGGTATTTTGAAGAACGTAGACCACTGACTTCCATTGTATGGACAAAAACCATTGAAGCGTCCTAAATGACACACTATGCACTAATAACTATTTACACTACAATCTAGTGTATGATTTTAAACAGTGACGTAACTTTGTTTTAAAAAGTGGGTGGGACAGGAGGAATGTGTGTGTTTTGGTATATTGTAATTGTATTATTACAATAATAAATGCACAATTTATTGACATAGACCTCATTTTTTATATGATAGGTTCATCCTTATATCTACTGTACTACTATATTGTTAGTCTCGAGAGCATTTACATTAGGCGTGGATCCATGTATTTATTGACTAATGTTAGATTGTCCTGATGGACTAGCGGTAAAATTTTTGTTCGCCGTGCCAGAGATTCAGGGTTCTAATCTGCCCTCTTATAATTTGTTTTACTTTTTTCTCATTAAAACCAAAGATGTTCATCAATAATTGTATATCAAGAGCAGGGACACGTTTATGTGCATTTTGTTTTGTGATTTCATCGGAACGAATAGAGAGTCTCCGCAACAGCGTAGATCGAAGCACTGTTGCGCCACTAATAGCAGCAATGAGCAACATGATTTCAAAAACGTATTATTTAACGCAAACGAACGAATTGCTAATCAACTAGAGACGTTTGTTTTGTATTAGATACATCCGTACCGCGAGATGTTTCAAAAGGTGGTGGGGACAGTATCGACCCTGGCAAAAGGTGGTGGGGACATGTCCCACCCGCAAATTAAGCCTGTGCTTTTATAGTTATTTTGTCATCCAGTATCAGAGTCTGATGGCCCCTCCCCCTCTGGTATGAACGAAAAGCTGTGACAGTTGAGAGCATTTAGTGTACAACATTCCACACTGGATTATTTAAACTGCACTTATTCTTTTTGGAATTTTCAGTGTGAACACACTGCTCACCATTCATTCTACAAAATGGTGTCGAATAGTGCATGAGTATGTGATGAAGTTTCATTTTTCGCTGAACTATATCTTTAATACACTTTCTTGGTCTTATTGGTGCGATTTATCTGCGAACATATTTCCAGGTGAAAAATTTAGTTTTTGTAAATTTTTCTTCAAAGTTTATTAACTTGCTCTGCCTCCGAATTCACTTTTTTGTTTGGCTAACATCACCTAGGCTGTGCAGGCTATTAGGATTTGCATTGATATGTGGAATGCCCTCTTTTCAACACATATTTAACTGCTAAGTGGTAAAATCAACTCCCAAGTCATTTTTTGACTTCATTCAGAAATATGGCACATTATGGGATTAAAATGGGTTGCAAATGCCATTTCATGTTGGATCACTCGACAGGCCAACTTATTTATACTTCTGCGTCTGTCCTACACCAGAGCCTCTGCGCCATAGGCTACGTGATGATTTTTAATTATACTTCTGTGTCGTTGACCGTGTCGACATGCAACATACAGACCGCTAGTAGGCAGTGTCTGTGGTCATGTTGAGTATCAAGGCAAAAGCTGAAGAAGAAGCAGCTTGTCATGTACGTTGTCAGAGAAGCCTCAGCAGTGATGGCGACAAGTAGGCAATCACTTTTGTTGCAGTTTGACGGCGCGTGTCCCCTGAAACAGGACGCGTTGTTTCTCCGCCATACATGAGTAACACTGGTTTTGCTATATGTTTCACAGAACCAAGAAATGCTGTTGTTGTAATCTTAGCTGTAGTATCAGGACAACTTTGAGTGTTTTTGTCTCTCTGTAGCTTGTGTGCTGCTGGCGACTAACAACCAGCTCTTGCTTGTATATACTCTTTTGTACTGTTCATTTTTTGTTCTTTGTACTTGTCATTTGTTCATCATCTTCATTTTATTTTTGCAAAGCATTATTTTGCTTAGCTTCAGCTATGATAAACGGATATCTACTCTTGCATTGCGTGTTTGTTCATCTTGAGGCGGAGCAATGAAAAGGCTTGTTGGGGGTGATTTCAAATATCAAGTGTTTCTCAGAAATTACTTACTGCACCTATAAAGGGATAGTTCACCCAAAAATGAATATTCTATCATTATTTATCTACATGTTCCACCCCTGTATGACTGTATGACAAGAAAAGATATTCTGAACAAACCCAAAGACTTTTATAGTCGAAACAATCTCTTTAAACTAGTCTTGTGTGGTGAAGCGCAGTCCCCATAGGCTGTTCTTCCTAGTATGGCTGGCTGGAGTAATATTAGAATTATTTTTAAGACATGTGCACATTGCAGCTTTTTTTCCCCCATTTGTTTGTGCCATTGCAACATTTGACTCCACATGGTTGTAGAAGTGAGAGACTGCCATGAACTTCTGCTTTGTCAAGTAAAGTAGGAGAGGAAATATATGGAGTGCAGTAGATGTGGTGAGTGTGGCCCTGCAGGAGCTGCTGCTGCTTCTAGCCATGGATGTGATTAGATATGACAGAATAGTAGGGATCGGTCAGACATGGCTGGGCACAGTGTGTCCAGAGGCTTTTATTTACTTTGTGCGGTGCTGCTCTCTCGCTGCCTGATGCCACTGTGCCCGCTGTCACCGACATGCAGAACACCGCTGGAGAATGAACCCAACCTGTTTAAGGTCATATTTGCTTTGTTTGTGCAGATTTTGTGTTAGCCTGAATGTCATACACACATGCGTTCAGTCTTTGTGTTTTTTTTTTGTGTGTTTTTTTGCATTCATGTGTTTGCTTATTTACACTTAGTGAAAGCGGTTTGCCCCAGCTGCAGAGCGTATAGATACACCCATCTTTGGAGCTTGGGGCACCTGTGAGTCACACACAGAGACTCATGTGACATGCCTGTTGTCTGGCGATAAGAACAGGCTCTATTTTTCGGTAGGTCACCTACATTTGTGCTGTGGGGCGAGGGCTTCTGTCATTGAGGTCATGCATTCTAATCTTTATTGGCTGCTCAGTCTGTTAGAAGGTATAAAGGTTTATTTATTTATTTATTTTAATTTTTTTAAATTGGTATTATGACAATTATTTATAGTAATCACATTTGACATGTTTTAAATATTTTTCTTTAGTCTTCACTTTCCATTCACCCTGTTGTTTTTGAGGCCAGATATTATTATTATTATTATTATTATTATTATTATTATTAATAATAATAACATAAATATCAATTTAATATATATTATTATTTTGCATGATAGATTTGTGTAAGAATTTCTTGTGTTAAATATATTTGAATAGAATGTCCATTTTTAAATGATATTAGACAATATAAAAATATTAATGGACATTTTAAAAAAGGTTTCTCTTGGAATAATTTTATAATTTCTGTCATACGTTCAATTGAAAGATTCTATATAAGTATTACTATTGTTGTCATTGTTATATATGTATGTTTTTGTATATTGATTGTTTTTAAGACAAAATTGTTGTAAACAATGTATTGAAATGAAATTGTAAAAAAAAAAAAAAAAATTGAAATACTTTTGACTTTGTCATGAATATAGGCATTGCTTCTGATGTGGCCTTAATAAATTTTGCATGATAATATTTTATAATACTATTTTAATGAATACATTTCTTCTTTTTATTATTGTTATTATTATAACATGCAATACTAATAATATTTCAGTCATAAACATTTAAGGCAGTCTGAATGGTTAAACTGAGGACACAGAAGATTGTAATTAACAAATTTTTATGTAAAAAGGGCATGTCTTTCATAACCTCTGTTCCATGCCAGTGTTTATGTACAATTAGCCTATAGCATTTATTAATATTTAAAAAAAAAAATTGAATAGCCTTTATTTTTATATTTTCAGTTTTATTAATTGAAATATTTCTATTTAGCTTTTTATTTCTATTAATTTTAATTTATCTCAGTTTTAGTTTTAATAATTTAGTAATCAACCTAAACACATTTCATTTCAGTTAGTTGCTTAAAGGGTTAGTTCACCCAAAAATGAAAATAATGTCATTTATTACTCACTCTCATGTCGTTCTACAGCCGTAAGACCTTTGTTCATCTTCGGAACACAAATTAAGATATTGTTGATGAAATCTGATTGCTCGGCGCGAGGCCTTCATTGCCAGAAATGTTACTGCACCTCTCAAGATCCATAAAGGTACTAAAAACATTTTTGAAACGGTTAATGTGAGTTCAGTGGTTCTATCTTAATATTATAAAGTGACAAGAATACTTTTTGTGTGCCAAAAAAATGACTTTTCAACAATATCTATATGGGCCGAGTTCAAAACACTGCTTCAGAGCTTTACGAATCGAATCAGTGAATCGGAGTGCCAAAGTCACGTGATTTCAGCAGTTTAGCCGTTTGATAGGAGATCCAAATCACTCATTCGAAACAAAAGATTCATAAAGCTCAGAAGCTTTATGAATCTTCATTATTAACCACTGTTAGTTTTGCCCACTTTGCCAGTTGAATCCTGTTTTTTCCCTACAGTGCATCTTGCTTTGCTTTGCATGCTGGGTGAAAGGCAGACTCCAATCATTACGTCTTACACCAGTAGTTAAGCAGATGTAGTGGGTGATGTGATTAGTAGGTGTCATGGCATTAATAGGCATGTTGTATTTTAGCTACCTCACAATTAGTGATCATATGTACTGTTAATTATCAGTCAGATGTTATTGTGGTTAGGTACATCAAATCCCACAGATTGTCATAGTCAAATTAGCCAATGGAAAAACAATTTATACACATTATTATATGTACTTAGCTACAGCCATCAACCAGCAAGCAATGAGTGTGCTCACACAAGCTTTTTTTGAGAAACTCTGTGGGCACAGATTCTGGGAATGCCTCTGGGCAGTTCTAGTAATGAGTAATGATCCAATCATAACTGCAGGCCTCAAGACAGAAGACAGCAGAGAGTACTGAAGTGTGTGTGTGTGTGTGTGTGTGTGTGTGTGTGTGTCCTTCCTGCTTCAAGTGCTGATAGAGGTGTATGTGTGTGCTGTATTGGTTTTGCATTGTGTCTGGCAACTGGAGAGTGTTGAGAGAGGTGTCTATTTGATAGTCTCCCCATCTTTTACTTCCTCTGCATATGCACACGCCACAGACAGGAAATGTGCTCTGGTGCTTCCTCATGTGTGTTCTCTTTCACACTGTCACTCACAGAGATAAGAACTGCTGAAAGTCTGCGTCAGCATCTTTGTGTGTTTTGGTCATTAGATTCTCCTTTTTATTAAGAGAGAGCGTGTGTTTGAAAAACTTGAGAGTAAAAATATTAGGGATGTCAGTTGAATGTGATTAATTGTGATTTAAAAAAAAACTGCAATAAAAATGCAATTAATCACATGTGAACCTGTACATTATTTGTGAATATCAGCGTTGACATCTGATCTTCATGTTTTTGCCCATCTGAGTGGGTCCCAGCTGCTACTACAGCTAACACGACTCACCAAACAACACTTACCAAGAGCAGTAGCACAGAATGAGTAAGGAGTCATTCACACTGCTCATGTTTTTAGTTCAAAAACCCTTGAGAGCACAATAAAATGGAACAGAATCCAGGGGTCTGAGAGGCATCCAAAAACGTCAGCTGGCCCCTAAAATACCACAGACGGATTAAATTTGATTGGAAAATGGGTTACTGTGGAGTGGAAGCATAGGCTTATGTTAATTGATATGAAAAGAAAACAAACAATTACAACAGCAATTCAAAAGTTTGTAGTAATTTTTTTTTAATTAACCCTTTTTACTCAGCAAGAACAAAAGTAACATTAAAGACATACTGAAAAGAATCCTAAAAAAATAGAACAGTGCTTCCCACAGGTTTGAAATATACTTGCGGTGGTAGCCGAGTGAAAAATCCTCCTATTACCCACGGCACAAAAATGGTCTACTACATGTGACAAACAAATAATGTGTGGTTTTTAACAGTTTTTTATTTATTGAAATTAATTTTAATTATATAGCATATTACATTTAATTACATACTAATATTATGCATTGTAAATTATGCAAAATTACAGCAATTAAATGGTTCACCTTTTCCTATGTTCTCCTTTGCTGTCATATACAGTGAATGGGACAGAGATTTTACTAGTAAAATTTATAGAATGAATAATATATGTGTCAAATAATGTTCTTAGTCTTTTGTTCCTGTGGGGGAGACTACAATAATTTACTATGAATTAAATGGAAATCAAATTAAATACAATTTATTGTGTAACCAAAATAGCAATAATGCCCAAAAGAAAAAGAAAAAACTTAGCGTGTGACTTTTAATTATAAACAAGCCCGAAATACACAGGTACTCTTATTTTGAAATGTCTGTACTATTGCAGGCTGATCCTTCAGATTCTTACAATCGTCTAAAACATTTTATATAAAGGCCATAAAGTAGACTTTGTAATAATTCATTAACTTGAGTTCATTAGCAATCGCTTGGCATAAATCTGCGCTTTTCATTGATTGAGAATCACTTTGAAGCAGACTGAAGCGCGCGAGCTTGTAGAACGCGCAACAGCGCCGCCTAGTGACTCTGCAAAATGCAGCGCCTGTGGGAATGTCAGCGGGAGTAAACAGTTCTGACGCACACATAACGAGCAGGTATGAAACGACTAGTTTATCGATCGCGGATGGTTTTATTATCTTGCGCGGATATAAATGTTTTTTTAGAAGCAAATCGGCATATTAGAATGATTTCTGAAGGATTGTGTGACATTTAAGACTGGAGTAATGATGTTGAAAATCCAAAAATTAAAGAAATGCAACAATATGTATCGTGGATACTAGTGACTATGTAGTAGTGGTAATGGATCACAAAACTCAAGGTTCGGATCATATCAAGGTTATTAAGTCACTGATTGGATCATTTTTCGGATCGGCACAAAAAAAAAAAAAAAAAAATTGGGGGGTGGGGGGTAACTTTGCATTTATTACTTAGCCCACTTTAACTACTCTGATACCACAGCAGAAAATACTAGCCTAAAACATTATTAAAGGCAAGTGAACAGACTAAAAAGAACAAATAGTGTACACTAATTACAAGCATAGATAAATACATCATAAAGTTACAAATAAAGTATAAGGTCTAACTGTAGTATTAATTTCCTGTACAGAAATGTAATAATTAAATGTAAAATGGCACAGTTCACTGTATAAATTTAATATAGATTAATCTTCGTTAAAGCTGTGTTTTGTTGTTTGATTTACATAACAGGTATTTTTAGGTTGCTGTCACTTTAAGAGTAATGGTGCGTTCACACCGGACGCGAATGAAGCGGTAAGCGCGAGTGATTTACATGTTAAGTCAATGCAAAGACGCGAATTGACATCCTGCGGCGCGATTCGCGCGAATGAAGCGGCGCGAATGACGCGATTCGCGCGAATGACGCGGCGCGAATTGAGTGATTCGCGCGAATGGCGCAAGTTGAAAAATCTGAACTTTGCCGAATTTCCGCGCCGCGTTAACCAATCAGGAGCTTGCTTTAGTAGTGACGTGACGTAGCGAGCTGAGGCAGAATTTCGAAACAACAATGGAGGACAAAATCATTGTCGCTGTACATCTTTATACATTTATAGAAACAGAAATAAAAAGGATCGTGTTTGAAAGAAAGTGAATGAGGAGGTCGGACAATCTGATAAGTTGTAAAAAACGGTCTTTACTCAATTAGAGCTATATATATATATATATATATATATATATATATATTAAGACTACAAGCCAACTAAAGACGACCAATTGATCTTATTCGCTGTAATTTACAATTATTTCCCCACTGACAAGTTGTGTTTATTCAGAGGAAGTGTGCAGAAAGCAGTGGGAGAGTCTGGGACACATAAAGGAGCGGGAGAGCCCCTCTCATGACGCGAATTCGCGTCTGTTGTGAAGGGATTTTAACGCGCGAATGAAGCGAATGTCACGCGCGAATGAAGCGAGTAAACTCAAAATGTTCAAGCGTCCAACTACGCGCGAATAGCGCGATTTATTCGCGCAAGTCGCGTCTGGTGTGAACACAGCATAAGACCCCATGCACACACACATCTGATAGAATTCTCACCTAGTTCAATTAAGACATAACCGAATATTTACGAGAATAGAGAGGGGTATTTTGACTGACATAATGCGTGTATGACTATGTGTCCATCCAAGTGCATTGAGGACGCGAAAGAGAAATCAATTTGGATTTTGCGAGCTATCTGAAACGCCTTGTGTGTGCGTCTGTGCGCACCGATAACAGTGCTGCGTGCGATACTGAATTAAATCCTCTTTTGCCTCTTCTAGCGCTGGAATGGTTTTATAGCCATTTAATGTGTAAACTAGCAAGACAAAACACGTGCAAATGATAAACTTTTATCGATCCGTTAATCACATGCATGCCGAACCATGGGGCTTGGTCCTTACGGATCACGGATCAACAACGATCCGTTTAACCACTATTATGTAGTGTGTATAGTTCACCCAAAATGAAAATTACTGTGTGAGGAAAAATTTCAAGTTTACGGAGTTTTAGTGTCAGTATGACATTAAACTGCTATATATAATTTTTAATATAATGAATAATAATGCAATGGGGGAATATTTGTTGGTCCTGATAATGTCAAACATCTTATGTTACCAGTAAAAAGTGGCCTTCATTATTTTAAATATATCTAGTCAGTGACAGATTGCAAGCATATTCATATTCAGAATCATGAATATTTTTATTTTGTTGTCACCATTGTCCTGTGCATTGGGTTACCAGCACCAGCTCCAAGCCTATTCATTTCCACCCCTAATGTAATACCAAATTTAGTATTTTAATCAACAGTAACATTTTTTGTTAACCTTTTACCATATGTCTTGGATCATCACAATATCATTTTGTTAGTTCATATGTATTTCGTGATATGTATTGAATTGTGACTTGAGGGTATCGTTACACCCCTAGTAATAATATTTCTCAATATTACTTTATATTTGATCAAATAAATACAGCCAGCATAAGAGACTTCTTTCAAAAACGTAAAAAAAAAACCTCTGGCCTCAAACCTTTAAACAATAGTATCAGCAAATGCTGATATGTAATTAATTGAAATATCATGTAATTTGATTAGTTTTTAATTGATTGACAGTCCTAATACCAGTGGATATTAATGTAGTATGTTGTTTAGGCAACCCTTTATTCCAGGCAGTATCTGACCTCGCCATAGCATTTCTACACATCAGAAGGATTTCCCCTGCTACGTTAAACAATGCTGAGTCTTTTCCTTTCTGTGTCAAGAATGATGTGCAGCATGATCACTATCTCTGTGGGTGCATTCTAGAAATGCCTGCAATAGCAGCAGCTTTCTTTCCTTTGGGCTGGATTCTCAGCTTCTGGCGAACACGCTGAGGAGTCGTTCATGCTTAGGCTGTGTCTAAACATGCTAACCTTCGTAATAATTGGAAAAGAGATGATGTCATTTGTGTATGAATTATGACCCAAGTAATTACTGACAGACAAATCATGAAGTGCCTTTAGACCTTTGGTCCTTTTAGTCCTTTGGTCCTAGACTTGTTTTGCAGGGTTTTGGAATCTGCCTATTTTTACATTTTTGATTATGAAAAGAAATCTGTGGAATTTCAGGGAATGGATTTAAAGGTTCCATCGAACTTTTTTTTTACAAGATGTAATATAAGTCTAAGGTGTCCCCTGAATGTGTCTGTGAAGTTTCAGCTCAAAATACCCCATAGATTTTTTTTTAATTAATTTTTTTAACTGCCTATTTTGAGGCATAATTAGAAATGCCCCGATTCAGGCTGCGGCCCCTTTAAATTCTCGTGCTCTCCGCCCACGGAGCTCGCGCTTGCCTTGAACAGCATAAACAAAGTTCACACAGCTAATATAACCATCAAAATGGATCTTTACAAAGTGTTCGCCATGCATGCTGCATGCATACATCGGATTATGTGAGTATTGTATTTATTTGGATGTTTACATTTGATTCTGAATGAGTTTGATAGTGTTCCGTGGCTAACGTCTAAAGCTACACTGTTGGAGAGATTTATAAAGAATGAAGTTGTGTTTATGAATTATACAGACTGCAAGTGTTTAAAAATGAAAATAGTGACAGCTCTTGTCTCTGTGAATACAGTAAGAAACGATGGTAACTTTAACCACATTTAACAGTACATTAGCAACATGCTAACGAAACATTTAGAAAGACAGTTTACAAATATCACTAAAAATATCATGATATCATGGATCATGTCAGTTATTATCACTCCATCTGCCATTTTTCTGTTGTTCTTGCTTACCTAGTCTGTTGATTCAGCTGTGCACATCCAGACGTTAATACTGGCTGCCCTTGTGTAATGCCATGAACATGGGCTGGCATATGCAAATATTGCGGGCGTACACCCCGACTGTTACGTAAGAGATTTGCCTGTTCTTCGGAAATTTATATAAGAAGGAGGAAACAATGGAGTTTGAG
>NC_063053.1:17668122-17743122 GCF_018812025.1 Megalobrama amblycephala | reverse complement strand
GATGTTCCTGAAGCCTAAATCCAAATTTGGAAAAGCACAAAAAAGAGTAACGCATTCAAAACACTGCTTCAGGAAGCATCGGATCATAAATGAATCAGTGTGTCGAATCTGCTGTTCGGAGCGCCAAAGTCACGTGATTTCAGCCGTTGGCAGTTTGACACGTGATCTGAATCATGATTCGATGCGCTGATTCATTGTGCTCCGAATCTTCCTGAAGCAGTGTTTTTAAATCGGCCATCACTAAATAAGTCGTTATTTTGTTTTTTTTTGGCGCACCAAAAATATTCTCACTGCTTTATAATATTAATATTGAACCACTGTACTCACATGAACCGATTTAAATATGTTTTTAGTACCTATCATGCAGCCCTATAAGGAAGTACTCCAAGATTTTTATATGGGCAAGTTGTCTACATACAACTTGCCATTTTGATTATATGATAAGAAACAATAAACTGTTAATATATATAAATAATATAAATATTATGTTAATAATATAAATAATATCATCATTATTTCACCCCAAAATGGAAGTACTGTCATTGTTTACGCAGGAATTTCTTCAAAAGTTGACAAAAGTCACCAAAAAATGACAAATTGAGATAAGCATGTGAACGCTGACTAATTGGTTGGAGTATATCCAGTCAAAGTTCTGTCATCATGTACTCACCCTCATGTTGTTCCAAACCTGTATGACTGTCTGTGTAACATAAAAGAAGATATTTTGATGCATGTTGGTAACCAAACAGTTTTGGTGTCTGTTGACCCTTTTTTGAGACATTTTTATGTCCAACATAAGAAAGTCATACAGGTTTGGAACAACGCGATGGTGAGTACATGACGACAGAACTTTCTTTGTTCTGTGAACTATCCCTTTAAGAGCTTGATTTGATCTACTTCAACCAGTCAGTCAGCTTT
The DNA here is from genome assembly GCF_018812025.1 of Megalobrama amblycephala. Classification (NCBI taxonomy): domain Eukaryota; kingdom Metazoa; phylum Chordata; class Actinopteri; order Cypriniformes; family Xenocyprididae; genus Megalobrama; species Megalobrama amblycephala. The sequence continues at coordinate 17,742,204 of NC_063053.1, read as the reverse complement.
CATGTACGTTTTATCTCACTTTGTCATTTATGGTGCCTTTTGTCACCTTTTAAAGAACTTCTGTGTAAGCCATCATCCTGTCATTCTTTCCCTCCAGGGGGTGCTGTGAGGATGCGGTACAGTTAAAGCAGAACAGTGGAGTCCTCACTGTCTCTTTTTTTTTTTTTCTCTTTCCATCTCTGTATCCTTATAATTCTTTATATTCACATCTTTTTGAACCATATAAGTTCACATCATTCTGATCCATATGAGTTCAGCTCAGAAATGACCTGATCCTGAATCACCTTTCCCAGCTGCCCTGCTCTCTTTCTCATTTCTGACCTTTCTCTGTTGACTGCTTTAAGTATTGTAGCATCACAGGGGGCTGGCTGATCAATCTACTTGGTGAATTTTTTGGAAGCACCAGCTAAGAATCTGACAGGTTGTAATTTGGTTTGTGTGAAGCCCTGTGTTCATGGGTACATTTATTACATTCAGTCTATTTCAGGATTTTACACTCTCGTTCTTTCACGTAGTTCAGAGGGGAGAGCTATATGTATTCAGTGTCAGCGTTTCATTTTACAGTTAGTTTTCAGATAAATCCTCTTTGCTCTGCGGGTCGCTTGCTGCTGTTACGGTTGGTATTTAGATACGCTTGCGATGCGCTTCTGTTTCACTCTTGGTTTTTGAGTTTATTTCCTTGTGTGTGGGTGTTTTTGGGATTGATCATACTAGGAAGGATCTGAAAACACTCCCAGGTGCAGCACAGCGTAATCTCACGGTTCTAGTACATTCCTTGACTCCCATCAACACCAATTAGTTTTGTTACCATACTGTGCAGTGCTGGAAGATGGGCGGTTTAAGCTCAGGATGATGCATGATTCTAGGTCGACCCCCTTTTGGATTCTTCTGTCTCCTTTAGGCCTTTTCACACTAAATGCAAATGTTCAGCACCAACAACAGTTTGAAAAGAAACAGTGTATTCCTATGAAGCTGTTCAGTCCAGCAAGGTTTTTCCTGGGTCAAAATTGGTCTTCGGTGGTGGCAGACGAGTACGGTCATCCACACACACAGAACAAAGTACCCTACCCATGTGAACTGCAATCCCAATACTTACAATAAATCCAAAATAAATGCTTCGAAGCTTTACGAATCTTTTGTTTCGAATCAGTGGTTCAGAACGTGTAGCAAACTGCCAAAGTCACATGAACCATAGAAATTTAAAAACACTTATGACGTAACGAAGCCTCGTTTACTGAAATCACGTGACTCACACTCCGAACCACTGATTCGAAATAAAAGATTCGTAAAGTTTCGAAGCTTCATGAAGCAGTGTTTTGAAATCTCCCATCACCTAGATATTGTTGAATAAAGTCGTTTTTTAGTTTTTTTGGCTCACAAAAAGTATTCGCATCGCTTCATAACATTAAGGTTGAACCACTGTAGTCACATGAACTGTTTTAAATACGTCTTTAGTAGCTTTCTGGGTGGTAGAATGTGTAAATTAACTTGCTGTCAATGCAGGCCTCACTGAGCCATCAGATTTTATCAAAAATATCTTAATTTGTGTTCCAAAGATGAACGAAGGTCTTATGGTTGTGGAAAAACATAAGGGTGAGTACTTAATGACAGAAATTTCTTTTTTGGGTGAACTAACCCTTTAAACGCATCTGATTGGCCATTGTGTTCACATGCTCAACAGATATGTCTGTGATTAGCTCCAAAGATCAATGCTTCAAATAGAAACCTTTGATGCTCTTCAGTAGACTGGGTAAACCCAGCCTGATCTGCCGGCGATTTGATTTCGCCCGGCAACTCAGTCTGGAAACCCGCACATTCATTTCTACTGCTTCTGTTACACTTTTGTGGGAACCAATCACAGACTGGCTTATCCACCTTGCTCGCTATTGGCGGGTATAACACGATGACGATAGAGAAGCGACGGCAAGCACGACCGTTAATCCAATTGACCCTTCACCTGGAGTTTGATTGACAAGCGATCTAACCAATCAGAATGCCGAATCCGCCATTGTCCGACAAAGCAGTCAGGAGTTAGAAGATTAACCTCGGTGGGTCAGTTCCTTTTAACCTCTCGACGATGCTGAATGACTTCTTTAGTTTAGCAAACAAATCGCTTGAGAGGGTGTAAATACCACTCACTTTCATGTTTTTTTTTGCACAACCTGCAAAAATCACTCGATGCCATTGGTGCTTCCGCTGATCAATGCTACAAACCAATACAAACTAAACCTGTCTGGAGTTTTCGCGTTGATCACGCCTCTTGTGCAGTAAAAAAATACATAGCAGACTCCCCAGACCAATGTTCAATTTTAAATTGAGCTTGGTCTGGTGATAGCCAGACAAGCTCTTCAGAGTTCTCATACAAACTCGTACAACTCACGGGAGTGTTTTAAAGTAGCCGCCTATCAGTAGGTACCAGTACTGCTGAACAGTAGGTATTATAATATTAAATGATTAAATAAATCTTTGGTGGGACAAAGATTGATTTTGGCTGCCACCAAAATATTTTCAATGCAGGAAAAACCCTGGACCAGGGATAAACATTTGCTAAAAAGATTTTCTTGTTTGCAGCTCAAGAACACCCTGAGAACTACAGGCATAACCCATTATTAGCAAGTTGTTTGAATAAATATTTTATATTTGCTGCGCCATATATATATATATATATATATATATATATATATATATATATATATATATATATATATATATATATATATATATATATATATTTATTTATATATGGCGCAGCAAATATAAAATATTTATTCAAACAACTTGCTAATAATGGGTTATGCCTGTAGTTCTCAGGGTGTTCTTGAGCTGCAAACAAGAAATCTTTTTAGCAAATGTTTATCCCTGGTCCAGGGTTTTTCCTGCATTGAAAATATTTTGGTGGCAGCCAAAACTTTTGGTTTGCAGCTCAAGAACACCCTGAGAACTACAGGCATAACCCATTATTAGCAAGTTGTTTGAATAAATATTTTATATTTGCTGCGCCATATATATATATATATATATATATATATATATATATATATATATATATATATATATATATATATATATATATATATATATTTATTTATATATGGCGCAGCAAATATAAAATATTTATTCAAACAACTTGCTAATAATGGGTTATGCCTGTAGTTCTCAGGGTGTTCTTGAGCTGCAAACAAGAAAATCTTATTTTTTTTATATATTATTATATTATTATATATTATTATAATATTATATATATATTTTTTTTTTTTTTATGTTTTTGAAAGAAGTCTCTTATGTTCATGGGTCAACATATTTTGTTGATCCTGGAACAACATTCTAATCTGAAAATTTAGTCTTAACCCTCTTCATTCCCTTAAACCTAACCCTACCCATAAGTTATCCCAAAAATCAGAGGGAAATGATAGATGAATTACACTGATGTAGAAGCACCAATTCATGATTTTAAGCCTAAACTTGACAATCTGTAAACTTGTCCCTCAAATCTGATTGGTTGATTTGAATGTTGTTCCAGGATCAACAAAAATGTTGACACAGGAACATGCTGAACTCAGCAAAATCAGGTTATGCGTAAGCTTCATTTATTTAATTAAAAAACTCAATTTACTAAAAACTAAAACAAATTTTAGTTTTATTGTTTTACTTTTAATTTATTTTGATTAAAACTGTTTAGAATTTATCTGTTATCATCCTTAACCTGAAAATAATTATTGGCTTATTGCTATCAGCCAGTACTTTATGGCGCATCTCTAAATTACATCTGCAAATGACTTCAGTTAAACATCACATCTGTGTTTCAATATTTATATTTTTATTATTGAATTTAGTCAATGAATTTGCTTCTCCTGCATCCTGTGCTTCTAATAGACCTGCTGAAGGGTGCGTTATGGCATCTGTTGAACCAGCGTGAATGTGCTTTTCGTTCAGCCCAATATTCGTTTCACTCCTGGTGTGAATAGACCATTCGCCTGCGATTCGTTTAGCTTTTTCATCTCTCGTTTGGTGTGAAGGGGCCTTTAGACTGCATCAAGTGTGTTCACTATGGCAAACAGCTGGGGGTCCGTACAGCTAGCAACAACACTAATGGGCACGACTGTGATGGACGGGGCAGCATACCCCCTTTCCCCCCCTTCACTCCACTCTGTTGCGTAACCAGTCACATTTTCTCCTCCAGATATGGATAATAAATACACACATGCACATTCACAGCCTGTTATTTGGTGTTGAAAAGGTGCAGGTTGAGATGAATGCGTGCGGTGTTCTCTGTGTGATGTGGTTGTTTTCCACCATCACCTATTTTAATGAGAGAAAAATGGAGGCTTTTAAGAAAATGGCAGCAGCACTTTTAAAAGGCTCAATAGGTGACCTTATGCAGTCCAAAAGTGTGTGTTTGTGTGTGTCTGTGTATACATGCCAGTGCCTACGTTAAGGTGTGTGTTTGATGGACTGCCGTGCCGATTCACTCTTTGGACCTAGAAACGAGGTTGAGTGCCACTGCAGGAAACTTCTGCCACCTCACTTCCTGTTTTTTTTACTAGGATCCCACCGTCACGTTCCCAGCATGCTTTGTGCAGTGACCTATACTCAGCAGTCGCCGCTCACAGTGACTTAGTTAGAGATGTGCACAGATGCACTGTACAAGCATGGCTTGCCCTTACAGACCAAATGAGGCGTGAACACACTCACAAACACACACAGTCTATTATATAAACATCATCAGCGCTGTCATGCACTATTAAAGAAAGCAGTGCATGTACACATTATTTATCAGAACTGCACTGAGAGTGTGTGTGTGGTCAGCATTGTTGCAGTGCACTCTGGGTTACCAGTACACACATTGTTGGACCTTTTTTTTCTGGTGTATATATATGTGTGTGTGTGTAATAAATAAACATATATATATATATATATATATATATATATATATATATATATATATATATATATATATATATATATATATATATATAAAAAAATATATATATATATATATATATATATATATATATATATATATATATATATATATATATATATATATATATTTTGTGAAAAAGTTAGGATACCCTAACTACCCTGAATTCCATGATTTTCCATATCAGGACATAATAAAAAAAAAAATCATCTGGTCCTTGGCAGGTCTTAAAATTTGGAAAATAAAACCTCACAACACAACAACAACACATGACATATCACACCATGTCATTGTTTATTTAACAAAAATAAAGCCAAGATGGAAAAGCCATGGATGATAAACCCTATGATTCAATTGCTTATAGATCGACTTTTAGCAGCAATAATTTGAAGTAATCATTTCTGTATGACTTTATCAGTCTCTCACATCATCCTGGAGGAATTTTGGCCCATTCTTCTTCACAATGTTCCTCCAGTTTATTGAGATTTGTGGGTATTTGTTTATGCACAGCTCTCTCCACAGCTTTTCAGTCAGGATGAGGTCTGGACTTGACTGGTCCATTGCAACACCTCGATTCTTTTCTTTTTCAGTCATTCTGTTGTAGATTTGCTGGTGTTCTTGGGATCATTGTCCAGTTGCATGACCCAATTTTGGCCAAGCTTTAGCTGTCGGACAGATGGCCTCACATTTGACTCGAGAATACTTTGGTATACAGAGGAGTGGTAGCCGAATGACTGTGAGATGCCCAGTGCCTATGGCTACAAAACAAGCCCAAAATCATCACCCCTCCACCAGCATGCTTGACTTTTGGTATAAGCTGTTTGTTATGATATGCTGTTTAGTTTTCACCAAACTTGGCGCTGTGCATTATGGCCAAACATCTCCACTTTGGTCTTGTCTGTCCAAAGAATTTTTATCCAGAAGTCTTGTGGTTTGTTTAGATGCAACTTGGCAAACCTAAGCCTTTTTTTTTTTTTTTTTTTTTTATATAGAGAGAAGTTCACTCCTGGCAACCCTTCCAAGCATGCAATACTTGTCCTGTCTTTTTCTAACTGTATTCTCATGAACTTTAACATGCTAACTGAGGTCTGTAGAGTCTGATGTGTAGTTCTTGGGTTGTCTGTCCGTTTTAAATGTCTTCCACTTGAGAGTAATCTTCCTACCTGTGGAATAATGGACCTCAGATTGTTTAGAAATGGCCGTATAACCTTTCTCAGATTGATGGCAGCAACAATTGCTTCTCTGAGATTGTTGCTGATGTCTTTCCTCCTTGGCATTGTGTTAACACACACCTGAAGCCTCCAGACCAGCAAACTGCCAAAACTTCTCCTTTTATAGAGGTGCTCAGACTTGCTGATGATCAATTAATGAAAGGCATTTGATTAGCAGTGCCTGACTGCTACTTACCAACTTAATTCCTATTGAAACAATAAGGGTGTCCTTAGTTTGTCATCCATGGTTTTTCCATTTTGGCCTAGTTTTTGTTAAATAAACAATGACATGGTGTGATATGTCATGTGTTGTTGTTCATCTGAGGTTTTATTTTCCAAATTTTAAGACCTGCCAAGGACTAGATGATTTTTTTTCTTATGCCCTGATATGGAAAACCATGGAATTCAATAGGGTGTCCTAACTTTTTCACACACACAGCATCAGAAACGTTTTTAAAAACATAAAAAATCTTACAGACCTAGGCAGATTCTCATAGCCAACTAAAATACCTCTCTTGTACACTCACGCAGCCATTCATAGGTATTTGTTGTAGGTTTTGCATCCCATTCAGCTGTTAAAAGCAAGTCAGGTGGTGTGAAGGGCAGCCATGATGGGTCCAGAAACATAACAACTGGCCACTGTCCCTGGAACAGACTGGTACAATCAGCACCAGCCTTTTGAAGTGTTACCCGAGCATAGCTGGAGGGTTCTCCAGTTCTTTGAGGTTTCTGGGTGAGGTACAGTGCTGCTCTCTTCTCCTGTTTTTTCTTCTTCCCCCTTTTCTTTCTCCCCCTGTCTCTCTTTCTTCCCTCTTTGGCAGAGCTGATGGAGGGGATTAGGAAGGAAGTGAAAAGAGAGAGAGGGGCTCTCGTCGCCACGGTTACCCGTGCCCCCAGAAGTGAAAGATGGAGGGCAGAAGGGACTATTGTTTATTTTGACAAATGCTCTCTTGTAGCCTTGAGGTGACATTGACAAAACGATGCAGCCACTCAATTTTCAGTGAGACAGGTGCTACAAAGGCAGAGATGACACGTGTGAGGGACAAAGAATGCGTTTTGATTCACACATCTTATATCAGCCATGTCCCATTGTTTATGTGTGTTCTATGCAGGCAAATGAGCTACAGGCTTATAAATCAGGGGTGACTCCTCAATGAAGTGGGCAGAGACCTGGGAACTGCAGAGGCAACTGTAAATCTCCCGCTGTACCTATATACGCACAAAGTCCCAGCGAGCCCTGCTCTGGATGTTTAGACACTGAATAATTTATTTGGCCTGCCTTTTAATTGAGTTTTCAGGGAAAGGCCGCCTTGCACACCCAGGGTGTCCTGTGTTTATAGGTTCTCCCAAAAATATCTCACTACTCAGCTGCTGAAAGCATCCATTGCATGTTCTCCTCAGGTCTAAATATAGCAAGCCAAAGTCTTTCTGAGAACACTTTCTTTCTCACCTCCTTCTAGCGCAGACTTGTTCACAGCATCCGGTGAGTGAGTTGAATGGTGAGTTATTAGCCAATGTATGTTGACTGAGGGACTCGCTCGCACCGCTCTACATCTGCTGTGACCAGCTGTGGAGATAATGAATGGACTGGGGAAGAGGAAAATAAGAGGAAGTAGAAAGATCACGCGGGCATGTCACATCTGAGATGCAGAAATTGCCCCTTTTGGATGCTAGAGGCCATCATCAGTTCGCTCAGAATGGGAGAGCTTAGGTAGGGTGATAGTTCATGACCTGTCTTGGTTGCAACCTCTGCCAGTTCCACTCAATTGCAGCTCTTCCTGTTTATGTGAGACAGACAGCAGTTGCCCTCTACTCTTGGCTGGTTATCAGAGGCCTTGTTTACACCTGGCATTAACATCTATCTCAGTAGGGCTTTTTGGCTTGACAGTTGACTATATACCATGCAATGGTAGATGTTATGTGAAAGCTACAGTCACTGCAAGTTATGTTGCAAACGGGTTCATTGATTCTAATTAGAGTAATTCTGTTTTGACACGTCTACAGTGTTTGTGTGTAATGTAGAGATACTGTAGGTTATTTATGGTTAGCCAGCAATGTAGCAGCAATTCAACTGATGTGCTGTTATAGGTTTGTATATATTGGCTACTTTATCATTTTGAATGTGGCTCATCCAGTAGTATTATTTATAATGTATAATGATGCCAGACTTGTTAATTCATTTGATATGTTGAATCTTACAAAGAAATATGTTTAATGTGTAAAATATTTAATTAATCCTTGTAGAGTTGTCAAAAGTACTAACTTCGGTACCCCGTCAGTACTGAAATTCTTAAAATGTGATGCTTTGAGGACTGTTGAGCGGATTCGTAAACCTCTCTGATTGGTCGTTTTGTTCACGGCTCATCTGTTATGTCTATAATTGGCTTCAATGATCAACGCTTCAAAAACGTTGTAAATAGTCATCAATGATGCTCTTCACCGAGCTCTTACACAGATACACACAGGACTAGTCTGCTGATAGACGCCTGCTTTCAAATACTCTCGCTCCCAAAAAGCTTTCAAATTCAAACACTTCCGTGTGCTTTCAAACGATCCTGTGCGTTGATCACTGTAGCCAATCACAGACATATCTTTTGAGCTTGTGAACATAATGGCCAATCAGAGGTGTTTAGGAATCCGTTCAGCAGCACTCAAAGTGTCACATTTTTAAAATTTCAGTACCGATTGGTACTGTAGTCAGTACTTTTGACAACTCTAAATCCTTGCATTAAATTTTTGTTTTTTAACTTAATTAAATAATAATTCATAATGCCAATGCATATTTGTATGTTCTCGTGTGATTTTGTCAAAGGTTTAATAGACACAGGCGAATCGTTGTCATTTAGGAATGAGATTGTGTGGGTGTTTGAATTAAGAGCACCATATATATATATATATATATATATATATATATATATATATATATATATATATATATATATATATATATATATATATATATATATATATATATATATATATATATATATATATATATATATATATATATATAATTTTTTTTTTTTTTTTTTTTTTTATATGATTAATCATGCAGCTCTAGTTTTTTCTCTTTTGGACTGTTGTTTTCTTTTAAAGCCAGACATATAGATCAGCGGTTCTCAGTGGAAGGAACCTGGAAGGTTTCCATGCCATTTAAGATTTTATTATTTTTCATGGAAAAGTCATAGAAAATAATAAAATCTTAAATGGAATAGAAATTTGTTTTAGATATTCTCAATTATTCTGCTCAAAATACTCTTTGTGAGTGAGATTTCTCTTAAAGTATTTATAAGAATCCTTAAAGTCATGGACAAATTATGAAAAATTAATTTCAGGGTTCCCACACCTTCTGACTAATAAGCATATCCAGTCCCCACTGCAGCGTTTCAGTCCAGCAGGGAGGGTGTGGAGAGAGTTCCTCTAGCACTTCCCCTCTGCAGGGGCACTGCACCCTTCACTGCACCGGGCTCCACTCAATGACAAATTAACCCTCTTTAATTGTGGGTGAGTTATGCAGCTCCTGGTGCAGCGGTGTGAGACACAATCTTGCAGCCTTTTATTGGGCTAATAAATCTGGGAGGGTGGCAGACGGAGCTGGTGCAGCCAGCCGGATGGTAGTTTGGGGTGGGTGAGAGATAAGAGACTAGAAACCCGCTCTCTCTCATTACCGCAGTTTTCGCCGGAGTTTTTCCAGCACGTTGGGGGAATCTTATCAGCCTGTTCACGCGTCGCCCATCCTCTTTTGTCATTTGAGCACTGAACAGAAGCAAGATAGCCATTAATATCCTGAGCAATCATGCAGGATGAATTATGAACACGCTTAAGAGTGACGAAACAGTGCGGTATTGTTTGTTATGCTAATGGCTGTACTTGTCGTGTGAGTGTGTGAGTGCTTTTCTATTCAGGAGCTGTGTGGGTGGCACTGGCGGGGTCAGTGGTTTACTCTACTATTGCATGATGGGCATGCAAAAGCATGCCAGGCATCCTGTGGGCAGAATACAGATCCCATACCCCCCCCCAATCCCCCTGCCACCCCTGCTACCACGGATACGGCTCCGTACTGCGAGAAAGCGTGAGACGGAGGAAGCGAATTGGACGTGTCCTAAGATGGCTGACAGGTGTAGATAAAGCCAAAGAGGGCGGGTGAACCACAGAAATCCATTTCCCAGCAAACCCTGTGATTTATAGCCCGTCAGGAGCAGTGCTCTCACCAACACCAACCGACCAGCGGAAAGCTGTCAGGACCGTTCCAGTGCACCCCCCCCCCCCCCCCCCCCCAATCCATCCACTTTTACACGCAACTTTTTACACAAACGCAGTTGACTTCTTGTGCTCAGTTTCTTGAATGGAGCCGAAAAATACTAGGGAAGTGCGAGACTAGTTGACTAAATGATGCAAAATACTATTTTTATTATCGTATAAAATTTTTTTTTTTTTTTTTTTTTTTTTTTGCATGTTTATGTTTTGCTGTATATTTTTTTTAAAGGCTATGTTCAGAGGGTTAGAGGACAATACCGGTATGGAATTTTAAACAGGTTTAAAGGGGAAACATGAAAACGTACTTGACCGCAACAGATCCTATATCAATATCCTAATGCAGTGAATCTCAACCTTTTTTGAGTCATGGACCTCCGTCATATTTGGAACCATCCATAATATTGGCTCATAGGTATCATCAATGTCTTTGTGACAACCAAATGCAATCAAGTATAATTTACTACTACTACGTTTGTTGACTTGTCCTATATTTAGTCATATTGTCAGGTATATTATATATATATATTATCTTCTTCTTTTATGGGAACATGTCAAATGTCAAAATATACTTTATATTTTATAAGGACCCCCTGGCATTATGTCAAGGACCACTAGGGGTCCATGGACCCCTGGTTGAGAAACACTGTCCTAATGAATAGAATATGTAAGGAATAATTGATCACAGGCAGTTGAATTATTAGAAAATAATGTGCATAATTTTCACCCGATTTTCATGGCCCCTTGAATATTTTGTTGTATGAATATCTGAACATACAATACATCAACATAAAGAACAGAGCCTTATAAACAAAAAAAATCTTCAAGCATTCTTTTTTATTAAAACTTGAATGTAGGCAAGTTTGAGCAAAATGTTGAGAAAATCGCAATTTTTGTTAAACACTACATCTGGATCATATTCAGTACAATTATCAGATCATGGATGCAGTAGATCGCTTCCATTAACACTCCCAAAGCTTCAGTCCTATACCACTTCCTGGATTAGCATTTCCCTTGGTAACTTTAGGCAGTTTTCATTTATATGCTGTTTATTGCTGATGATCGCATTATTTTTCATATGCATCTGCTTACATATGACACTCGTTTCTGCATCCCCATGTCTGTGTTTTCATTCGAGAGATTCTGTACTCGTTCAGAAGATGCGTAATAGCTCCCCCGATTGTATAACAGTGAAAACATGGAAACCCAGAAAATTCTGTGTTTGGCAGGGAAGCGTTTTTTCATAAATAACGGAGTTAACGGAGGCAAACTAATGCAGTTATTAGAGAGCGAGATTAAGTGTGTATGAATTTCCTGAGTCTGTGTGCATCTCTCAACAGCGTTCGGCATCAGCGTCTCTACTAACAGCGAAACTGTAAGTTTATCTGCTGCAAGAACAGTGCTGTTATTACCTCACTAGTGAGAAATGTCATGTAGCTTTTAAGTTGCTAAACTAGTTTACTGATAAAATCGGCAGAGCAGCGCTGACAACACATTTCTGTGTGTGTGTGTGTGTGTGTTTGAGTGGGAGAGAGAGCAGGAGAAAGTATGTGCTTTCCGTACATCATAACGTAATTTTGTGGCAAAAAACATGGAAATAATTTGTTGTTTTCATCATATTTGTTTGGTCACTGTCATTGTGAGTTTTGGTTCTTTTGCTGTTGTAGGCTGTAAGGGCCTCATTTGGCGAAGTGATATGGTCATGTTTTGCGGCCAAGATCTGCCTGGAACTATTTTCCCTGAATATAACTGAACGTTCCTCATAACGTTTGTCAACCAATCAGATTCAACAGCCCCGTAGTATAACCTTAAATAATGTGAAGTCACTGGTAAGCATTTTTAACGTACTAAAACAAGATACATAACCTCTGTCTCTGCTTTTGTTAGCATCAGCAGTCAGAACGATACCTTCCACCCCCATGCTATTACAGTCACTTTTGAGAGCTGAATATTACACACCGGGCTTAGGATAATCACATGCAGTCTCTATTGTAGCACAATTCACATCTTTCTTCTCCTTTTTTTCTGTGCCTGATGAGATCAGGAGTCTCTCAATGCAGTTTCACCGTTTTATTCCGGTACCTGCAGCTATTGACTGTTGATTCAGGTGGGCTACCTGCTGCATTCATCTGGCGCTTGGATCGAATTTTATTATCCCAACTGCAAAATTCCATTGTTTAGATATTTGCTTTCAGCATCACAAAACAATGCAGTTTATTCGATGCTATGGTGAGGCAGAATTACATGACGGAGCTTGAGGCGGCACCGTGACTCAGAAGATTTATTTTAAACCGCTGTTTCTTCACTGCCTTTTATGATGGTGTTATCTGTTTCAGATAATGGGAAGTGCTTTACTGCAGGTCTAAAATCTGTCTGTTTTCTCTCTCTTTCCCCGCAGGACCTCGATGGGCCTCTTGGAATCTTGGTGTGTTTATTTGTATCCGCTGTGCTGGAATACACCGGAACTTGGGAGTGCATATATCACGCGTCAAATCAGTCAACTTGGACCAATGGACCCCCGAGCAGATACAAGTATGTGTTTTTGTGTAACACAAAATGTAATGGTTGTCTTTTCTTTCTTTATGGGGCTCAGCAGGGTGTTTTCGGATGTTCCAACTCTCAGTACTGCTTTTTCACAACGTCTCGTATTCATTGATCACATACGCTACCGTTTAAAAGTTTGGGATCGGTAAGATTTTTTTTTTCATGAAGTAGCAAGCACAACAAACACAGAGAGGTGGTGCCGCAGTGGCCAACTAATGTACTTGGTTTAACACCTGTAACACCGACTACCGCAGCAAGCCTACTACTGGCCTGACCAAGCCATGAAAAAATCCTTGTAGAGCCCTTCCTATGAGGACATCTAGTGTAGTCTGAGATGTCTCTATAACGCACTGCTTCATGAGGTACAAATAACCATTCAAATCACAGGTATATGTGTGTAACCGTATTTGAATGTCTCTGTGTGCTGTGCTGTAAAGAGCAGTGTGGCTTGAAAGATTTATGAGTTTAAGCAACCAAAAGGGAGTCTTGCATCTCCCCTTCGCATATTAATTGACATCTGGATGGATAATTAATTCTTGATGGGTAATTACTTGTCTGTTTTTCAGCATATACTCTTCCTTCACTCTGATCCATCATTCTCATATTAATTTGTCTCTGACAGACTTAGACGTACGTGACATTGAACTGATAATGCAAATACGAGTAATTTGTATATGTTCGAACATAGCCTTGATTTTCTAAGCAGTTGTGTACAGGATTACACGGTTAATTAAAAACCAGGGCCATGAACTCACACAGATTGCTGAGCTTATAACCAGAGTTTTCTTTTAAGCCTGTTTCAAGTGAAAGTTCGTGTGTTTTACTGTTTTGTTTTATTAGGCAGTTAGAAATTGGGATGTGTGGCATGAATCATGGTACAGATATTGCACTGTCACTCCTGTTGCACCAGCAATTGTGCGCAGCAACCAAACAGATTTCACCGCTTTAAGAGATTAATAAGGTCACTCTTTATCCGGAGGTCATTGCAGTACTTTGGCATTGAAAGCGAGAGATCAATATAGTCTTTTTAGGGATCCAAGTAGTATAATGAATACATTTTTTTCCCCCTTGGGTCATGATTTATGCATTTTAAATTATGCTAAGGGTCTTAACATTGTACAGAGATGCACCGGTTTTACAATTTACACTTGCATAGACTCATAACTTGATGAATTTATTTATTGATTTTATAGTTGATATATAAAATCAACTAGAAAATGTAGTAATTTATATATGAGCTCTATGTTTTATGTTTGAGTTTATGTACTTTTAAAAATGAACAGGGACACTTCTGTTAGTGTTTAATAGAGTTGACAAAACTGTGAAAGTGTGTTTGTGAATTAATTCTCAGTAATTTCCAGCTGAACTAAAACACGATTTGCAATGTTTTTCATAAAGAAAACCTCTTGATGTATAATGGGAAAGATCGAATATATATATTATATATATATAATCGATTATCGAAATATACATCATTCTAATCCTTATACGTCATTGACCCATATATACATATGTAGATTTTTTTATTTTTAATTCAATACAGTTATTATTGGTTGCATCACATGATGTGTGGTCGCTCCAAATGACACGAAGACCTTAAATTTCATAAAAAATCGATTTAAAATGATCAATAAAAAATCAATTTTATACAAAAAAAATAGATTTAAACCAGATTTTATTACAATTTCACAATTTTTTTTATATTTTTATATTATATATTTATATTTAAAAATTCACATCGCAAACAAAAGTGCATCATTTAATTTAAGTTGAAATTAATTAATTCTTTAATTCATCAAGGACACATTAGGCTTAAATTGATCAAAAGTGACAGTAAAGACATTTATAATTTTACAAACGATTGTATTTCAAATGCATGCTGTGCTTTTGAACTTTCTATTCATCAAAGAATCCTGGCAAATAAAATATATCACAGTTTCCACAAAAATAATGAACATTGATAATAATTAGAAATGTTTCTTGAGCAGCATATCAGCATATTAGAATGATTTCTGAAGGATCATGTGACACTGAAGACTGGTATAATGATGCTGAAAATTCAGCTTTGATCACAGGAATAAGTTTCAGTTTACTATTTATTCACATAGAAAACAGATATTTTAAATTATAATAACATTTCACTCTTCTCCTGTAACTCCATTCTTGCTGCAGGGTCAGAATTAACACGCCAGCAGTTTTATGGCCAGCGGTTTTTACTTGGCAGTGGCATCTGGTAAAATAGATTGAAATAGTTATAAATAAATGAACAATTACATACTCTAAACAATTTTGTTTTACATTTTTCTCATATTATACAATACAAACATAAACTGTATGACATAGTTTTATAAAATGACCCAAATTGCATAAAAATCTATTCCAAATGATATTAAAATAAAGTACTTTATGTAAATAAATCATCAATTGAATATAAAAGCACAAAAACTGCCAATCTAGGACATATACTGTATCTATCATGGAAAACACTCTGCAGTGGTCGCACCACATGATATTTTCAAATTCAGTCAAAATTTACTGGCACAGAACTGGTCACCTAAACACAACGAGCTAGCTTCCTACAAATGGTCACTATGAAATTTGTAATAAAAGTATATATTTGCAGAAATAACTCAATATTGATCGTTTTTTTTGAGGTCATACAACATGATATCCAAATGTGGGAACTACATACCAGCCGTTAAAAAGGTTATTTTTTTCCAAATTTAAGACAGAGTTAAAAACCTGCTCGCTGCTTCCATGGGTTCTTCGCAAATTGGTATATGATGCAACTTCCTGTCTTTGAATGGATTTCAACATGAAAGTTCCAAAGTGGTTGTTTATTGATGGTCGCACCACATGATATTTCATAAAATGGACATCATCGGACAAAGTTTGTTTGTAAATTCTGATGGAAATATAAATACGCTTTGCAGTTTTGTACAGGATTACAAAACATGTTGGAAATCATGCCAAATAGTCCAGAAAATGAATTTGAATAAATGTGTAATAAATTTTATTGAATTATTCATTCATTTATTTAGGTGATTGCTTGGATTTTCTCCTTACAGATGGAACCTGGGATTAAGATGATTTATGTTGCTCTTCTTTTTCACCTGTTATTTATTTGTTGTCTCTCTTTCTCTTTTTAGAGTGTGCAGAGCATGGGCAACACCAAGGCAAGACAGCTGTATGAAGCTCATCTCCCAGAAAACTTCAGACGGCCGCAAACTGACCAGTATCCTTGAGGCTATCTGTTTGTCCGTGTTTGTTTGTGTAATTGTGGTTGCAAATATGCTCTAATGACCTTTGCTAGTCATTTGGCAAAAGTCAGCGTCAACTTTCTACTCAGAGGCTGAGGTTGTTGTGTGGTACAGATGCTTTCTTGGTCGTCTAGAGAGAATTGACATGATTAAAGTGAAAAATCCCTTTTCTTGGCTCTAGAAAAGACGAATTGCGGATTTATAATATGCAAAGAAGTGTTTATTTGTGAGTTTGTGGAGTTTGTGCTGTTGCATCCTACTCTTCTGTTGCTGCTGCCAAATTAAAAACAAACTATCAGATTCTGTAGCCAGCACTACCAACTTTTCTCTTGTAAGCAACAGAGAAGGGTTTAAAATAGGGATGCTAACAATTAATCGACGATTGATTAATTGTCGATTTAAGCAAGGTCATGCGCGTGCTGTTTGGGGCCATTTTACGTTAAAAGGCTAGTTACACCTTCATGACTAAAAGTTTGCATGTGCATTCGCAGCCTTTTGTTTTGAGCAAATGTAAGTTGTAATGTTGTGTAGACCTATATATCTATCTGATTTATCTCATATAGTATGCATTTGGTTAAGAATTAATGCGTTAAAGCGCACCGGTGATCATCTTCAGCTTCAGTGCATGCAGCTCAAACAGCAATGCATGACTAATAATGACTATGATTGGGACTGTCATATTACATTTACAGTATAAAGAGAACAATATTGTAATAAAACATTGTGAATTCTTTGGGTTTAGCTGCCGTGTTTCAGCGTTGTTACGGGAAGAGTGCACCCACAGAAGGAGTTACACATTCTGAATAGCACGTAACTTAGTTTACGTTTACTTGTGCAATTGTTTTCATTCATTTTGTGCAGATATAATTTGTAATATTGTTTATTTTGTATATATCTGATTAATCTCAATAGGATGTGTTTCGTTGAGTTAAATAACTCGTCAGCAAAGGGCTTCAGTTTACTGGTGTTCATTCAACGCTCTGCTCAAACAGCAATGCAGTACTAATAAAATCTATGATTGGGACTGTTACATTATACAACATTATAATGAGAACACTATTGTAATAAATCCTTGTGAATTCTTTGGGTTGACTCATTTCACAACTTCCCAACTAGACCTTTATTTAGGCTAAAAACCCTTCTCATTTATTTAGTGAGGAACATGGCGTTTTGAGCAGCATTTGCACACCCTGTCATGCTGTTGGCTATAAGCCACTGCAGTAGACCCATATTGCAGTATTAAGGCTAACGATTAATTGACCATTTAAGCGATGAACAATCATGGGAATTAGTTTAAATTGACATCCCTAGTTTAGAGTATTTATGTTAAACAGTGTAATCTGCTGTTTTAATGGTAGTTCTACATATTGGATTCTCTTCGACGCTGACAAATGAAGATATTCAATATTTGATTGCCAAAATACAGGAATTCTCAGTGCTTTTTGTCAGTTGAGTTGCAGATACTTTTTTGATTTCCACAGATATATATGACAAAATATTGCTCACTGTCCTTAAAGGTGCCCTCGAATGAACAATTGAATTTATCTTGGCATAGTTGAATAACAAGAGTTCAGTACATGGAAATGACATACAGTGAGTCTCAAACTCCATTGTTTTCTCCTTCTTATATAAATCTCATTTGTTTAAAAGACCTCCGAAGAACAGGCGAATCTCAACATAACACTGACTGTTACGTAACAGTCGGGGTGTACGCCCCCAATATTTGCATATGCCAGCCCATGTTCCCAACATTTTGAAAGGCATTACACAAGGGCAGCCAGTATTAACGTCTGGAGCAGCACAGCCGAATCATCAGACTAGGTAAGCAAGCAAGAACAATAGCGAAAAATGGCAGATGGAGCGATAATAACTGACATGATCCATGATATCATGATATTTTTAGTGATATTTGTAAACTGTCTTTCTAAATGTTTCGTTAGCATGTTGCTAATGTACTGTTAAATGTGGTTATAGTTACCATCATTTCTTACTGTATTCATGGAGACAAGAGCCGTCGCTATTTTCATTTTTAAACACTTGCAGTCTGTATAATTCATAAACACAACTTCATTCTTTATAAATCTCTCCAACAGTGTAGCATTAGCCGTTAGCCACGGATCACAGCCTCAAATTAATTCAGAATCAAATGTAAACAATATAACAGTGTACAATACTCACATAATCCGACGCATGCATGCCGCATGCATGACGAACACTTTGTAAAGATCCATTTGAGGGTTATATTAGCAATGTAAACTTTGTTTAGGCACTGTTTAAGGCAAGCGCGAGCTCCGTGGGCGGGGAGCGTCAGCATTTAAAGGGGCTGTACCGCATACATCGGCTCATATTTAATGATGCCCCAAAATAGGCAGTTAAAAAAAATCTATGGGGTATTTTGAGCTGAAACTTCACAGACACATTCAGGGGACACCTTAGACTTATATTACATCTTGTAAAAAAATGTTCGATGGCACCTTTAAGCTTGCAATAGGTTGTTTGCACACAAAGTCACTGCTGCACGCGAAATGCGGCTGGAGGGCAAGCAGTGATTTTTCTATTAAGGAATCCTATCACAAACTCAAAATTCCTATGTTTTGTCTATGTTAAAACATTCCTATGTTTTATGGTTGCTCAAATCTATTAAACCGATAAACCACAATGAGCTTTTATCGTTTACATAACTTAAATCGTTTTTTAACTTTAAAAGTTGTCACCTTTTTATAGCGTTTTGCGCCTGCCAATACTGAAATGAATATGGATACCTGCTTACCTTTTTTTTTGTTTTTGATTTGGTTAAATACGGAGAGTCGGAGGGGCATTCAGCGGACAGACACTCTTTTTTACAGTCTATGACAGACACCGACACACTGTATTTTATTTTTTTTATTTTTGTATATATTTCAACAAATGACCACAAATCAAACCCATAGAAGCTCGTGAACAGTTTTGAAGTGGCTGCGTGCAAGTTATACACATTCACGTCCAAAATATGTTGTGATTTTCTGTTTATACCTTTCTAAACCAGCACAGTACGGACTTTTCCCCATCTCTTCCATTCTAATTTTCACTGCTTGCCCTCCACATTAATTTTGCGCGTCACCAGAACCACGTGATTGCAAACAACCTATTGAAGTGATGTCAATTTACATTAAAATTTGTAGTGGTTGGTACAACACCTAACACTATTGCAAAGGATGTGTGCCATTTCCCATAATGCTAATCGTTCTTATCACCCACTACTAGAATTGGGTGAGGCAACTCAGGGACACACTAGTGATTTTTGAACATTTCTATAACTTTGGCTTGAAGGAAGTTCATTTTTTTAACAGAAAGGGAAGAAAACCATCAGTAAATGAGACGCATAAAAAAATTAAGAGTGTTTTTATCTGAATAAATTAATTTAACAGACTTTCCAAAGATAGCTTTGGTCTTCTGCTCATAAAAATACTACATATTTTCCACCATGAATATGCATGCAATTCTTCTTGTAGCTTAAGAGCCCTTTTTTGTTTTTGAGACATTATAATTATCTTGAGACATTTAGTTCATGTTAATGAACTTTTGCATTTCAGGTTCATAATCTTGTTCGGGCTTGAAAAAAGAGAAAGGATAACTTTCGCAAAATGGTTTTTACTGTATTTTTGATCAAATAAATGCACACTTGTTTCAAAAACATACAAAAATCTTACCAGTCCCAAACTTTTGAACATTGCACAATTCTGTGAGGAATTTCAGAATAAATAGGTGATACATTTTGATTTATACATTTCATTTGCCAGTTCAGTTCTGTAACAACGTATATATAAAACATATCACAGTCTATATATAAAAAAACCCAATTGGGAACTCCTGTTCTAATATTGGTGGATGTGTGAGAGTTTGGCAGGCAGAATCCTGTGTGACTTCACAGCTCTGGCTCCAGAGATGCTGGAACCAGATGCTGTTTTCAGCACCTTCACATACAGCAGAGCTGAACAGGAACTACCTCATCTCTGAGGCCCGACAGGAAGTCTCTTCATGTCTCTCATCCCCCCTGCCTCATCCCTCTTGCCTCGGGTATCCTCCTCCGTCCTATTTCACACCATCAGTCTAATTGGGTGTGTGTGGCGGCCAGGATAATTCCATATTCTCCTCATTGGCGCCTTCAGAAACTCTAATTGAATTTCCCTGGCATCCGTGGCCCGTTATCAGCGCTCCTGCATTTGGTGTGGCTATGGAAATGGCTTCATTTGTATGCTGACCGATGAGGTACAATATTCTTAACCGTCAAAATGGATTAATCTGGACAGCAGAGGTGAGCTTCCTCCACAAACTGGCTTTGATGGAATTTGCTTTAATCACAGGTGTGGTTTCTTCAGATGGAAATGCGGATCTTTTGTGCTTCAGTGTGGGGGTCTCTAACTCTCTCTCGCTTCCCACTTATCACCGCTTCTCTCTCTAATGGAAAAGTTGGCCGTGTTAATATAAACGTCAGATCAGCAGAGAGAGGAAATTTGAAGTTCTTTTCTCTTTTGTTGCTCATTGTGAATGGTTGAGGTATTTGCTTCATTTGGTGTGCTTGTGGATTCTTTCTCTGTTTCCTTATTTTTCAGTCTCTGTATGTGTTTTTTTTTTTTTTTTTTTTTTAACTGCATATAACTCATTTTTCTTTCTCCTATTTTTGCAAGCACTCATCGTTCTTCCCTGCTTCTCTCTGTAACTTTTGCATAACGTTCTAACTCCGCGTGATGCAACAAAGTATCTCTTGCATTTTAAGGAAGCTATGCATAATTAATTGTTCCTGAGAATTTTAATTATCTGGTTCAGGTGTGTTTGATTAGGGTTTGAGCTGAACTTTGCAGTAAGGTAGATCTCCAGGAACAGGATATGTTACATTATGTTCTTCATTCAAAAACAGTAGACGGAGTGCAACAGAACTGAACTTGAATGCAAGTGTCTCAACTCACTTTTAAAAGTAGGTGATTTAAAGAGTATTAATGTAAAGACGCCTGAAACTTTTCTGAAACGTTATGAATTAATCATATATATATATGCGGGTGCGAGGGCCCTTTCATCACTGCTTGCAGCTTTAATTCTGTGGTTGTTTCTGAAGAGCGCGAGCCCTCACACATCACGCTGTATGAAATACAGACTGGACAGAATGTCAAAACATCCCACTGCTATATGGCTATGCTATGCAAACTGTTTCTCAGCTGGATAAAGCAAACCAGTGTCTCGGTAGTGAAATTTTGATGGATGAGGATTGCAATCAAGGTAAAGATGATTGCGGTGACATACAGGAATCATACAGTAAGCACACGTCCCTTATATTGATGTACAAACAAACCATGTATGTGCGCTTTCTCAACATTGTATTTATGCACAGACACATTTCAGTACATTCACGGTGTTTCCACACACATTCAGGATAATGTTTTGATTTGCCATCTGTATGTTGCTGTGTTTAGTAATTCTTAATGGATCCATGTTCTGTAGTAGGTATATGCAGTTGTTTTTTGGCATCTCCATGAGGTTCTGTTCAGTATCGCAACTTGACTTGTCAAAAATGTAAACAAGCGCTTTTGCTGTTGTACTATACACTGTGAATTCTCAAAAGGTTTGTTTCTGTAATTTTTTTTTCATGGGTGCTTTGGTATGCATACATCTATGAATTATTTGGACTACGTGTATCATTTGGTGTCCTTTTTGAGTCTTCAAGTGTACTTTTTTTTTTGGAAAGACACTCATTTACCTTGAAAAGAGCTTGAAGAAAATGTGAGAATCACCCGTCAATCTCATTGTTTACTTTGCTGGATATAGTAAATGATGACAAAATGAAAGTGTTAAACAAGATAAATTGTGTATGCTTAATTTCACAATTAATTAATTGCGATTTAAACATTTTAATCTAATGACATTCTATATAATGTCATGTGTTAATTAAAATGTTATGTGTTAATTAATCAGATGCCTAATTCAGAGTTTGTGCTTTAAACTACTGTTCAAAAGTTTGGGGTCAGTAAGATCAGCAGTTTGGGGTCAACACCAAATCAGCACAGAATAATTTCTGAAAGCTCATGTGACACTGGAGTAATAATGCTGGAAATGCTGTGTAATTGCCATAATATTTCACAGATTGTTTTAAAAATAATATATTACAAAAATACTGTTTTTACTGTTTTTTTTTGTTTTGTTTTTTAAGCAAATAAATGCTGTTTTGTTGAACATAAGAAACTTTCAGACCCCAGGCTTTTGAATTTTTTTGTTTTGCTTTTTTAATTGGTCACTCAGTGTACCACTTAAAATTCTTCCTGGACCACCAGTTTGAGATCCGCTGATCT
The DNA here is from genome assembly GCF_018812025.1 of Megalobrama amblycephala. NCBI lineage: Eukaryota > Metazoa > Chordata > Actinopteri > Cypriniformes > Xenocyprididae > Megalobrama > Megalobrama amblycephala. Next base: position 17,719,694 of record NC_063053.1, on the reverse strand, counting down.
TTTGTACTAAGGATGCTACAAGACTTTTGTCACTGACCCCTGTCTTTCCTCTTTCTTGCATTCTTTCTCTTCCTGCCACCTGCTTCTTCACCCTTATCCATATTTCATCAGATGCATTATTGTATTGCGATAAGGGATTCATGAGAGTGTAAATCCAATAAAGCTGCATGAACCAGTCCTCTTAGCATTTTACTGTCACCGTAAAAATTCGCACTGTTAACAAAGAGTGAGATTCGGAGAACGTGCGTTTTGATTTCTCTTTGGCCCTAATCTGTGTTTGTGTGTTTGCTGTGAAAAGAAGGGAAAAAAAACAGGTTTGGGGAAGTAAAGCCATCGTTGTTTGATCCTAAGGTAGGGTGTTGGTTCTCTGGTGTTTTTAATGATGAGGATAAATAACAGCCAGTCTGAGAAGGTTGGGTTCTTTACTGCAGGAGTTACATTGTTGCTGTTTGCCACACCAAAAAAAAAAAAAAAAAAAAAAAACCTTCAAACTGGTCCTTGAATCAAATTTAAAACAATAAGACTCCATGAAAACAAAAAGGAAGTGTTCTGGCTTTCAGTCTGTTTACTTTGAGGATATGAGGTATATTTGAAGTATACCAAAGTATATCCCAACAAACTTCAATCAAAAGAAAAATGTGAGCCAAACCAGTTCATGGGGTCTTCAACATTTAGCTGACTAGTTAGCGTCATGTTTCGTGATGCGTGTTACAACCTCCTCTCAGGTTACAGAGTGAATGCAAGCCAGGCTTGTTTAAATGCTGTGATGTTTGAAATGATTTGTTATTATAAGGCTTGAATTTTCCTTAGCCATGTTTCAGAGCTGTGGAGTTCTTCATCAGGGACAAGTATGAGAGGAAGAAGTACTACGATAAAAATGCTGTCAACGGAGCCATTGTGAGTACAAACATGCACTGTTGCTATCAAGCATTATTGTGTGTGTGTGTGTGCGTGTGCGTGCGTGCTGCACTGCAATGTTTTTTTTCCAGGTTCATGACCACATTATTTATAAATCCTCAGCAAAGTTATGTCACCTTTAAACTGGTTTGTACTAGGTATGGCAGTACAATCATATATTAATATATTGTGTTTTCTCCACAATATTGCATTGATTAGTTTATGTGTGAATTCATATAACTTCATATAGTTTAAGTAATGAACAAGCAGTTCATATAAATGGTGGCAGTTCTCTGAGGCATTGTAATGGACTGAAATGAAGCAATCTGTGCGACAAATATTGTAACTGATCTTGCAGATTTGTTTGCAAGTTGCGATTTTGATATTGTGATGCACTGCAGCATATTGAATCGTAGTGAGCCAGCTCTAGTGTTTACCCTAAGTTTACTGTCTATTTTATGTGCGTAAGGCCTGCTTTGGTGGCCAGTTGTTCTGATCACTGAAGCCTCAAATTCACATTACACAGCCTGGTGGGCTGCAGCTGTGCTTTACGTGCTGGAAATTGATTGACAGGAGCCAGCAGCCAATTAAAGCACTCTCACTCATGTTAAATTGCAGTCTGTGACTTCCTCTCTGTTCTTAGTCTGTGTTGACCAAATCTTTAAGTATGCCACAAAGAATAGTAATTGACCATCCTTAGTGTGCTGTGCAGGTCTTAGCCTCATGATAATGCTTGAGGAGCTTAAGCAATCTAAACAAACAGCCTCCTTTTGGCCTTTTCTGATTGCTTTGGATCAGGGGAGACTGAAACATGGTTGCCGCGTGAAAGGTTTTCGATCAAACACTGCAAGGCTGCCCTGTCCAATTACAGTTCTCTTTCTACCTAAGCCTACCCAAGAAGAGCTCTACTTCTCTCTGACAGGCCTGTTTGAGCCGGCCAATTAAAGCTCCTGCCTGCAGAAACAGACAGCCAATCAGATTTCAGTAGAGGTCAATGCGAAGGTGGTCAGCAGCTGAATGAGGAGATAAAATCCAGACATGTATACTGTGTCAGAGAAAGGATGAGAATAGAAAGAAAAACAGTTAAATGAATTTAAATGCAATACTAAAATGTAAAATAGTGGCGTATTGTGTAACGTTGAAGCACTGCCTGAAGAAAGACTGTGAATTCCAGGTCGTTCTTATTCACTCACTCTGCCAACGGCTTTTATATGCAAATAAATTATTAAAAACAACTTGTTATCAGTTTAAGGCATTTTGCATAGTTTGAGGAGAAGAGAAGAGAGAGTGTGAAGAAGTGAAAAGAATGAGACGGTGAGTGAGAACAGTATAGTGAAGTGAGCGACTGTTACTTGAGATGAATGCAGAAGCAGATAATGATTTATGACTGACTTCTTTACTTTTTGTGTGTTTAAAATGTATTAATTTTTAAAAACTGGTTCTCAACTGTTTTTGTTAAATAAAACTATTAAATTATATTTGTTAATTGAAATATAGCTGAAATAAAATATAATATAAATATTAGAAAAAAGCCATGGCAACATTTTCTTTTTTTCTTTCTTTTTTTTGGTTTAGTTTAAGTTGAAGTACTGCGATTGCAAAAACTAATGTGAAGTAGAAATAAAAATAAAAAAAATACAAAAGCACATAAGAAAATTATAAAAACTTAAACTAAAATGAAAATATAAAAATAAAAGCTAATTCAAAATATTAAATACTATATAAGTAAACCTAAAATTTGATAAATGATTTTGCTTCAGGAGCTTAAGTTTTTACAGTGGACATCCAGTGGTAAACAGTACAAAATATTTTACTGTATAAAAGTAAACACAAAATGTTGCAGAAACTTGAACATTGACATTTTTTATTATTATAAGGAACAATACAACCTCAACAATATGCAAATTTATTCATTCGAAACATCATATTTTCTTTCCGATGCATAGTTTACTCATGGTTTTTGAGGATGAGGGAATGTCACTGAACTTCTCTCTTACCATCTCCCTCATTTCTTCAGGTTCAACTGAATGACAAATTTTGCACTGAAATAGTCATTTGATTGATTGCTTTTGATGTCAACAACAAAGATAGAAAAGTGTTTTTATGTCTTATTTATTAAGATTCATTTTATTTGTATTTAATATAGTTTTTTTTATTCTTCTTCCATTACCTTATTGTGACATTTTTCTGCGTCCTGAGCCACCGTTTTAAACTAAATACGTAAATAAATTGTAGCCCTGCTGTTAGTATTTGCAGATTGTGTGCAAACAATGTGTACGTTGTCTTTATTATTTAATGACCTCCTTTTATGCATCTTTGTTTGTCCTTGCTAATGCAGAAAATCCTTATTTGAATTCCCCCCCAAAATGGTTCACGTAGGAATGCAGTTATCCCATTGATAACGGCTTACACAATAGTGTACTAATTCAGTTTGCCTCATCAGAATCCTGGTTTAAATGCACAAGTTCCGGCTTTGACAGGAGGGTGTAACTGAAGCCATTCCGAATTGTGAATGTTATTTATCTGTCACTGTTTAATCCACCTAGACTGGAAAGTAAACGTTTGAGCAACACTATTTAACAAAACTTAAGATTCTGTCTTTATTCACTCAACTTTATTTCATTCCAAAGCCATGGTTTGGTGCTGGGTTTGATTACAGCTTGCCCCAGTGATTGTCTTTTAACTCTCATCATGTGATGCCAACTCTAAGCCTGAGATGATGGAGGCATCTGATGAGCAGCTGGGCCAAAAAAAAAGAGAAAAGAAATCAATAGTTGCCTGCTTCCAGCCCAGGCGGAGAGAAATGCAATATTGCAGCTTTTCCTTGCTTCAATTACTAAAACAAGCTCAAGAGAGTCTAACAGACCATCCCTCTTTTTCCTCCTCCTTGTCTTCCTGTCTCGTGGCAGTAATGAAAGTTCTGTGTGTTCTTCTGTGGCAGTAGATGGGGAATAAATGTGTCTTATTGAAAGCCTTATCGCCAGTCAGCGTGCTGAAGTCATGTTCCCTCCCTGCTGATTCGCACCATTTAAATGATTGTGTGTGTGTGAAGCCAACAGCGAAGTGGAACCTCAGAAAATAAATGTCCCAGGATATTAAGCGTTCTGCACTTCCTTATTTTGTTTTGATGTTTTCAAAACATGTTTTTTTTTTTTTGCTTGCTTTTTTTCATTATTTTGATCAAAGTGTTTCCGAACCATGGAAAATGCGCAAAATGAAGATTCTCAGTGGGCCGTTTTTAATATCAAGAACAGAATATATAAAAGACGACGGGAATATGAACATCACAGGCTCTGCTATGGTAAATGTAACTTGATTTTTTTTTTTTTTTTTTTTCCCTCTCTTCACCACAGAACTGTCTGTGTGAGTGTGAATGTGTGAATGAGATATCGGAGCGTAACTAATAATAGCTTCCGCATCCAGCGATTGGACAATTCTCATGCTTCTCACTGTCTCTTTTCTCACTGCAGTCTTCTAAGCCTCATTCAGCCCCAAGTGACCTGGCCTGCTTGGCCATTTGCACTGCATTATGGGGCATTTAGCTGTTCGCTCCCTCCATTACTCCTCAGCTAGAAAGCCGGAGACCTTTTGGACCTCAAACTGATGCTGTTACTACTTTGAGAGGATGGGGAGTCTTCACGCCTTCGGCTGCATTAAGATGGAGATCGGTTCTCCCTTCACACTCCAGGCTGATTGCTGTCTCTGCTTATTGACCGCCTCTCTTCATCTCCTCCTGCTTCCCGTTCTGGACTTATTTCCCCAGACGGGCATGCTGGTATTAAAGGGATTGGGGGGAAAGAGGAGGAGTATTGTGTGGTATTATTTAATGGCTCTCTAATGAATATGGGCCCATGCTGCAGTGGAGCATAGTGGTGATGCTAACCCAATAAAAGCAGATTATGAGGGGGATCCATCAGCAGGTAATGAACCGGTCTGGACAGTTCTGTGCTAACTTGAGCTGTAATGGACCTACTTGTTCAGCTTGGGCTCTGTGGATGCTTGCTGCTGACAGCACTACTTCCATACTGGGACAAAGGGAAAGTCATCCGTCTTCTTGTCCCTTCCTCCTCCTGAAAACTCCCTTGACATCGTTACTTGTTTCAAAGGAATATTCTAGGTTTAATACAAGTTAAGCTCAACTGACAACTTTTGTGGCATTATGTTGAATACCATAAAAATAAAAAATGAGGTTACTGTGAAGCACCTACAGTGGGACCAGTTTTAGATGCTGTTATGGCAGAAATGTGAAGCTTGCATTAATTTTTGTATTAAAATGTATTATTTCAGATGTAAAGTAGTTTAAATCATCACTTTTATAGTCATTCTCAAGTTTATGGTGTTACGTTGTCATGGCAAGTTGGATGTAATGTCTAGTAAACAATTTTAACACCAAGATCATATTGACACATTGTTTAAATCATGTGGATATACTTTTAAAAAAACTGACTAATATTTACAGAGTGGCTTCCGTTCTTCACTTCCATCGTAAGTGCCTCAATGTAACCCAGTTTTTTTTTAGGACGAGTCCAAATTAATTTTGTAATCAACATTATGCCACAAATACTGTCCGTTGAGCTTAACTTGCATTGAACCCTGTATATTCCTTTAACTCGTGCTGCATTAAAATGATTGCATTCCAAATTATGTTGTTGAAAACAAACCATACTTGACACATAAATTGGTACACAAATACCATTTCGGCTAGATGTTTGAATTGTGCATCCATAAAACATAAAAGTGATTTTATAAGATTTTAAAGACCTAATGAAATCAAAGCTGGAGTTTTGTGGGCTTTAGTCTCTGTATGTTAGCTTTGAAACCTTCTGGATACTATTAACGATTATTTTTTTCCCCCTGTCGATTAATCTATCATATTTTCTTTCTCTTTAGTAGTTCTCCATTACCCCCACCCCCAGTAAATCTATCAATTATTTTCTGATTAGGTGATCAATCCTTTGGATAACTTGCCAATAAATAATAACCATAACTTCTGGCATTCATTTTCAATGTTTTCTCATAAAAATACTTACTTTACAAAAACATTTCCAATGTAGAAAAAATTAAGTCAAAATTAATTTTTGTAACTAACATTATACCACATGCTGTTGGTTGAGTTTAACTTTTATTGAACCGGTTTATTCGTTTAACTTGTCACCCATGCTGTTTTACTCTATTCCTCCATATTAGTGATGTTTAGTTCGTGAACGAATCGTTCTTTTGAGCCAGTTCTTTTTAGTGAACTAAAACTCTGAAACTGTTTGCGGTTTGAGTCAGAACAAATCTGCTGGTTACTCAGTCAAAACTCACTTTTGGGCGTGCTTGCAAGTCACTCTGACTCAAAATGAGCCAATTATCCAGAAGTATATATGATCCTATGATGCATTTTTTTTTTTTTTTGAAGCGCTTCAGTTTGCCCAACAGTACACTGAACTAAGAACAGTCTTTCGGACATATCCGACATGCTGAGAACTGTTGGCCAAGGGGTTTCATAATGGGAGCAAGATGTATGTTTGTGATGTCTTTTGCTATGATGTCTTAAATGTATTGGAAATATAACAGTGATCCGATTGCAGTAGCTCTTCAGTAGTCAACAGCAGTTCCCAGTTTCTCTCTCGAGTCAAGAGTTGGTTTATGGTTACAACAGTTCTCAAGTCACCGGTACACTGAACTGAGGAAACAGTCTGTGAAGAACTGAGGAGCTGCTGTTATGAATATGCATAAACCGGGCAGTTGACTAGAATGAGGGGGTGAAATGAAAATATTTTTTTTATGGTTTTTCATGGTTCATGTAAAAAGTGAGGTATGACTAGTTTATTCACTTTATATACTTTAGACATGTAAAACATCCATGTTTCACATCATTTTTGGGTGCTTTAATAATATTGCGTATGTGTGACGTCATTGCGTGATTACAGAAACAAATCAGTGATTCATTTTTTTTTAAACGGTACATTTAAGCGAATTGTCTGAAAGAACCAGTTCTCTGAAAAAACTACCACTACTCTCTTCCACTTCACCTTCTTCTTTTTCCCCCCTGTTTAATAGGGATTGTGCCGTCACTTAGTTGATATTGCAGAAATGGAGTAAGAACCTTGATCCTGACCCAACTATGCCCCGCCCCCTCCCCTGTTTCTCTTCTTCCCCCAAGAGAAAGAGGCTTTGTGGGACTCTGTTAAGGGGCAGGGCGTTTTATCTGCCCCCAAGTCAATGAAAACAACTACCCTAAACAAACTACCCTGAGCGCTTGAAAGGGGCACAGTGAGGGAAAAGGGAGAAGACAACAAAGTGTGTCTCAAGAGATTGATCGGTATCATTCGATGCTTGGTAGATATTATAACAGGTGATCTTGAATTACCGGAAAAGCACTTTTTGGGGCTTTGCATTAAGAAAACATGAATACAAGGGTGATTGACTTCACATTATTGGTGAAAGAGGTTTTTTATTTTTGGCATGTATCTGAAACCTGTATATATACATATTTGTTGATGAGTCTACGTGACTGTCTGTGCAGGTTAATTTGTTTATGCAAGTTCACAAAAAGAGGGATTAATGTTCATGTTGAGAGCACATATAAAGTTTTGTTTCTCAACCAATACAGTCTTTTGGTATTCCACACAACATTAATCATAAGAAGTTTGTGCATAATTAGAGAGGAACTGTATTTTCAGCTGTCAGTGTTCACACTTCAGGAATACACACCTGCTATTGCAATCGATATAACACTAAAGATGAGTCAGACAAGTCTTAATTATGAGTCAAAAGGCATCACTTGCTAGCATGCAGTTCTTACCCACCTTGTTGAACATCAGCTGTTATGCCTTTTTGTTATTTTTGTTTTGATATATAAACAGCGTCAATGAGATTTTAAATGCGTTTCATATCCCTGTTCAAATTGCACTGGCAGTTCAAAATAAAATAGAAATATACAGTCATCGAGTTCTATAATACAAGCAGTAATTGAACCACTTTGGGTATTGTTTTGTCATATCACAAATGATGCCCATCTACCCCGGACAACACTATTCTTAATGAAACTGAAAATAGAAATCCATATTATTGAACTTGGCTGAGCTTTTGATATGTACGTATATGTAAACGTATACGAGTAGGCTGTTCAAACATCATGGTCTGATTGATGCAGTTATTTGCACTGGATACACTTGCAAGTTAATTCTATTGATTTTAGGCAGTCTTGCCCATGCAGATTGACAGACTGACTGCAGATTCGGCAGATGGTCTCATTTCTTACATTTATGGTGTCTTCTGGAACATCTGGAAAAGTCTGAGCTATTTTTACCCACTAAAAGTGTCCTTGATGATCGATGTAACTGCTGATAGTGCAACTAGAACAAGATATGTGGTTCCTCTTTCTAATTTGTATATTTATGCAATCTATTAAAGTGCGGACGTTTTGTCTTGTTTTCCAGTTAAAATATCGAAACATCCTTAAAATAAGATAAATTCACTTGAGAAGTAAAACAGCATAAGTTATTTTCAAAAAATATATCTTGAACTAAGTTCTTAGCCCTTAGGCAAATTTTTTTTTTTTTTTTTTTTTTGCTTTTTCAAGCATAAATCTTGAGGTTTTCATGAAAATGATGCCAATGGGGAAACAAAAACTTAATTGTCAAGATATGTTCTCTGAAAACAAGTATTAAATATATTAAGCAATTTTGCTTTATGAGTGACTTTGTTGTTTTAACGGTGTTTAAATATTTTTACTTGACAGAAATTCTACTGAATAGTTATATTTTGGCAGTGTTAAAGTGTGTGTGTGTGTGTGTGTGTGTGTGTGTGAGTGTATCAGTTTATAAATTTTGCTTTTTCCAGTCTCCCACAGGCTGAATAATTATTCACTGTATAGTGATTGCTGCAGCCTATTAATTCTGATTTTTCTCCTTCCGCTCTTTTTATTCCACATCCCCTCTTTATCACTCTCTCTCTCTCTCTCTCATTCTCTTTCAATTGCTCTCTTTTACCCTCTCGTGCTCTTTCTTTCTCCTCTGCTCCTGCAGAAGTCCTCTGATGCTGCTTTGCCCTCAGTATCGTCTCCTCCTTCGCAAGCAGCCGAGAAAAGCAAACTGGAGGTACTGTAGCAATGTGCTTCTTCTCTGTCCTGTGCGGATCACTGATCTTGGTGCTGTGCTTGTGCTGTGCATTCTGGCTGCATCCCAATTCGCATGCTTTCCATCCTGAAGTTTAGAATTGTTGAATTCCAAATGATATTGTTGTAAATATGCCAAACATGCCCTAATTTAGTACCGTTTCTGCTACATTTTTAAAATATTCTTCCATAAAACCTGAAAACAAAGTTTTGTGGTCTTATAGCTTTGAAGCCACCTATATTCACTAACTTGACACATTTAGCTTTTACCTGGAAGAAAACAAACTAGAAATATTGATGTTGCACTAAGACCTATTGGTTATTAAAAAGGATGACCTCTTTGATATGCTGTCTCATGATGCAATTTTTTGAGGTGGTATTTTATCACACAACTGTTTTGCTACATACTCTGAATGCACTTTCTCATCACCAACAAAGTAGTATGCAAATTGGGACAGCCCTTTTTGTGCTGTTAATGAATCACTGAATCAATATTCTATGATATGTTACGCAATCCCCGTGTCCATGTGGTTAAAGCTTGGTTTATGCTGGTTAGTGCTAGACTAGCACATCTTAGCTGGTCAAGTTGGTCAACCTGCATGTTTGGTTAAGATAATTTGGTGGGGGCAACAGCATAGATGCACCAAAACATATTGGCCATTATCATTATTATTATTAATAATATTATTATAAATAATATATATTATATATAAACTACAACAATTATAATAAAATAATTATTTTTGTCATTATTGTATAAGTAATATAATATCTAAGAACAAATAATAAAATCATATACAATTTAATTTCCTGTATCCACAATTCCCAATACATAATCTATTTGTAAAATGGAGCGTGTAAAGCGGATGTAATTGCAACAACCAGAACCGCCTGACTATTGACAGTTTTAGCAACAGATTATATAACAGCCTGTAAGAACATTCATTTAAACCAAACAAAGAGGAAGGAGAAGGAACCTATAGAAATCACACTGACGGGTTCACATCCATTGTTAAAAAGTGCTGTGGTTGTATTTGAGTGTGTGTGGAGTCAGATGCCTCTATGCTCTGCTGTGGAAAGGGATCGATAGCACAGCTCTGGCAGCATGCAGAGGGGAAATAGAATAATCAATGTGCCCATAAAGAGCTCCAAACGGCCAATCCGCACCTCTCCTCTAGGCCTGTTCTTCATTTGTTCCGTCTGCTGGTAATCATAGTGCCAGTCAGACACAGCACCACGACTGCAGAAAACCCACTCTGATCCCTCACTCCCACACCTGAACCAGCCTCTCACTCAGCGTTTTTGCAGCAGCAGTTGATTTGCGCTGAGAAAAGGAGGGCTGATAGCTCGATATCAAGGCCAAACCTATATGATCCTATATGCAAACCTATATGCCCTTTAATCTTAAATTAAAAAAAAAAAAAAAAAGTAATGTTAAAAGGATAGTTCACTCAAAAATTTAAATTCTGTCAACATTTGCTCACCCTCAAGTTGTTCCAAATATGTATGAATTTCTGTCTTCTGCTGAACACAAAAGACAATATTTTCCATAGTATGGGAAAAAAATACTATGGAAGTTGACGTGGCCCAAGAACTGTTACCAGCATTCTTCAAAATATCTCTTAGGGTGAGTAAATGATGACAGGATTCTCATTTCTGGGTGAACTATACCTTTAATTTTGTTTGTGAACATTCAAGTAAACAAATCATTTAAATATTATTTTGTTAAAATTATTTATATAAATTTTCTGAAATTATGACTGTCCTTAGTTGTGGAATCATTTCCATCTTGGCAAGCAATTTAGATAGTAGTTAGTGCACTTGGTTTCCGAGGACAAAACACTGTCAGTGAAGAGGATAAAAAATGATCTATGAAAAAACAAAGAAAAATCAAGGTTGTGAAATTATATTTAATGTATTTAAGATGCATATAATGTTAACTTTGTAATTAGCCTTTAGCAAGACAAAATATATTCTACCATTCAATTTCAAAAGTTTTAAATTATAATTTCTTCCACTGTCATTTCTAAGGCTGTGTGATTAATTGAAATCTCAGTCTCAGGGCCAAAAAATGTTCGTCCAATCATTGCATTCAGCCTAAATATGATAATAAGGTGTCCTGCCTGTCTGATATAGCCTCTTCATACCTTCCCACAACAGTTTTCCAGCATTCCTCTGCCACCCCAATTCACTCTCGGCTGGTTTCTATCCCAGTCAGGGATATTGGTTGGAGTACTCCAGGTTCAGGCCAAATTCTGAGCTCGAAGCACTCCCTTTGGACAGCACGCCAAATATGCATACTCTTAACTCTGATTATATATGCAGATTAGATATAATTTTATATAATAATTGTGAACTTGTGAATTACTCATAAGGTTTTGGTCATATGGCCCACTTTTGGGGGAACTAAATTAGCCCCTACTTCAGAGCAGGGTCTAACTCAGCACAATAGGAAGTACCAGTGACATAAGTGTATGCTGATTGGCCGAACACATGCGAAAGCACCCCCCATTTAAAAAAAAAAAAGATGTGTACACACACAGATTATAGCCTATATATTTACTCTACAAACTAACTCTATGGACATGGAAAACTGATAGATGTACTTCCTCTCAGCTAGCGACATTGGGAATCAGCCACACGGGAAACGGAAATACTTTTTTACTGTCTTCTTTCTTTGTATAACAGTTCTATCTAATAATGTATTAGACAGGACTGTTAAACATATCATAAACTAATAAAGAATATGAGCGCTGTGTGCTCAGGCTCTGGTGTTCTCAGCGCAGTCAAAATAAAAGTCACAACAAGAAGCGTGGCTTACATCACTTCAGAGTTCCTACTGACAGTGCGAATGTGACCAGGGAAACAACCCTATGGGGAACTGTTAGTTCTCAGGAACCACCCTGGTGGATACTTCCTAGAACTAAGTTCCTAGAACTACCCGGCACGAAAGCCTCTATTATTAACCAGAATAATCGTAATTATGATTTTTGTCATAATCGAGCATCCCTGGTCATTTCTACCACAAAAATGTTATCAAAAACAATACATATTTGAGATGTGGTGAAAATTACACTGTGAAGGTCATCTTTATGACAAAATGATCTGTGATGTGCCCATAGAAAACCTAAGAATGTGATAAGAAACCTAGATATATTGTGTGTGTGTGTTTGTGTGTGTGTGCCATATTTAAGCTGTCAAAGTACAGGCCTCAAGGCAAAACTGTAAGCCTTGTGCCCTGAAGTTAGAGGTCGAACGATTCATCGGTTTTGCCGATTAATTGGCACCGATAACCGATTGTTCCACAAATCAACTATCGGCAAAAAATCCATACCGATAATTTTTCTGGGTTGCGTCCGTTGCTGGAGCAGTTGAGAAGGGTGCGCTGTCATTACACAGTATGAGATTGTTGAGAAAGGGTCTGCTGGCATTATACAGAACGAGAGCGAGAGCGGCCACTAGAGGCGGAATAAAAACTATCACTGGCGCCTCGTGTGGGGGGAGCGCGCTGCGTGGAGAGCGCTGACACGTCAGATGCGCATTAAAAACATCGACAACGAAACGGTATGAATTAGGCATGTGTCACGATTTTCGAATATTCGATTAGTTGATTTAATTCTAGAGTATCGAATAGGTTGTGCGATTGTCATCTTAAAAAAATCCTCATGTTTTCAATGGTGACGCGTTCATGTAACCAGAGGGTGGCGCGATAACGCACCTAAAAAGCTGTCAATCAACTCTACAACAGTAGAACACAGACTAGCGTGGCATATAACAGAGACGATAAAATCAATGTTCACACGACACAAGTGCCGTCATCAAAGTGTGAATGGTCTCTCTCCCTCTCTCTCTGTTTGTGTGTGCATGCGGGGAGGGGTGCGATTTTCGAATAATAATCAAATAATTCCCAGCGATCTTCGAATATTTTGCTTGAAATGCCCATCCCTAGTATGAATACAGAACACTACAGTACATGTTGCCATATCATTATAAAGTAATCCGTTTGACTAGGTGCTGCATTAGCAGAGAAAGAACAGCAGTATGTTTGCCGTCAGGGCTGAGAGGACGCTAATACTAGTACCTCAAGCGGTTAAAACAATGTGGCAAAAACACACGAAACCCAACCCAAATGTTTAATGTCGCAATTGTTACCAACTATTTGCATTCGTTTATATCCGGCTGGTCACTTATATATGCATTCATTTGCCGGCGAAGTTGCATATTTAAATCTAGTGACGTGATTGCTTTCTCAACATTGATATGTTAACATAAATCAGAAACGCATTCGATTGCAGTTCTTTTTTTGTCATGCCTGCAATACATATTTTGTTATTTTGATTAGATAATCATCTAGTGTTAGAAGCAAATAAATAGAAGCAAATAAAGTGAGAGACTATGCATTTAATATACATTTATGTAATTTTAATGCTCTGGCCTTTGCGTAGATATTTAAAGATGGCCATCTTTAAGCATGACTGTTTGGATTTAATTGAAATGGTAACACTTTACAATAAGATTCCAGTTGTAACATTAAGGTTAATAAATACTGTAGAAGTATTGTTCATATTTAGTTTAATTTCAACATTTACTAATACATTTTTAAATTGTTTTAATTTTTATTTGATCTGTTAACCTTAGTTAATGCACTATGAACTAACATGAATGGTCAAGGTACAATTGTATTGCTCAAATATTAATACATACTGTAAAAAAATGTATATTGCATAGTGCATTCATGTAAGCTAGCTAATGCATCCTGGTTAACAAATGGGACTTGCAAAGAGTTACCTATGAAATTTATGTACATGTTTCTAGGTTATAGCTAAAGAAAAATATTTGACCTGTAATATTTTAACGTTTAAATTATTTTCTGTATAATTTGTTCTGTAGAACTTTAATATATTCATTTTTATATATTTATTTCATTTTGCACATTTCAGTTCAGCATTGTTTTACTTGGAATGTTATGTTGGTTTTTATCAAGTATCCATTTTAAAAACTATCGGTTGATTAATCGGTTATCGGCAAGTACGGCCCAACCTAGTTATCGGTATCGGTAAAATCCACTATCGGTCGACCTCTACCTGAAGTCACTTCAGAATTGTAGCTGACTCAACTTTTTTTCCGTGTTCAATTTCTTGTGTGTATGTGTAATGTGTTTGTGTGTCTATGTCCCGTCTCTGAGTGCAGTTTATCCTGATACATTATATTTCCTGTTCCTCACTCTGACACAGAAGGAGAGAGAGAAGAAAAAGGAGGAGAAGAAGAGGGAAAAGGACACAGATAAAGTGAACAAGCCAGCAGTTTTTGAGAAGGTAATCAACCTCATTACTGACCCAACAGACTGGTGCCAGTACCTTTTTAATGAGAGCTGTGTTTTTGAATCATTTTAAGACGTTCTATTTGAAAAGCAGGTACCTGAGACCATCCTGGGCTTCTTAAATATGATCCCAGTGGGGAAAGGTTTTACAAATATGAATGATTTGATTCTGTGTTTTTCTTGATTTCCAATACTCGCATTTTTGGCAAATCTGAGTTTTTGAGAATCGCACATGAGTAGGACAGTGTTCAGTGACCATAAGGAAGATCACAGTCCCGACTCTCTTGTGAGATCAAACACTCTGGGCACTGGAGTTTAATTTGTCTTGCATATTCATATGCCTCTTTGCAGGAAATTAGTTCACTGGAATCTGTGGGTTCATTTTATTTAAAACCTCATGTGGGGGATTGTGGATTTAAGGTGGTGAGAATGTGAAATAGCAGAGAAACTTAATGCGAATAAAGTGATGCAGACCATGATGTTTCTGGTGGATTCAGTGCTTATTTATTCAAATTTCAAATTCAATTTGCATGTTGTCTTTGTGGCTAGAATGGGGTTGAGTTGACAAAAGCATGTTAAATTTGTTATATTGATACTAAATAGATCCCAAGGCTTTTGTAGGAAATGTCAGAAAAAAATGACCTTTTTTACCATTCGACTCTGCTTTGTAAACACTGGTTGGAAATCATGAGATTGATCACAAAAATTGAATTCAGCATATAATTTTGTGATAAAGCAAATAAAAAATTTATTTTTATATATATATATATATATATATATATATATATATATATATATATATATATATATATATATATATATATATGTATATATATATATATATGTATATATAATATATATGTGTATAATTATTTATATATATATATATGTATGTGTGTGTGTGTGTGTATATATATATATATATATATATATATATATATATATATATATATATATATATATATATATATATATATATATATATATATATATATATATATATATATATATATATATATATATATATATATATATATATATATATATGTATATATATATATGTATATATATATATGTATATATATAATATAAAAGAGGGGTGGCATGGTTCGCTGTAAAAACCCATGGTTGAACACGGACAAAACAGTCACTCTTTGTAAACAAATGTTCAATGACGTGCCGAAAGCTCTATGACCAGTCATTTACGCTGTCATCACCCGGGTGTTGATAGCGCGCGAGCGCAGGTGAGGCCTGAACAGCTTATGTTGCTATCTGTGTTTAAACTAAACTCATTTAAACCTTGCCAATTTAAACATTCATCTGTAAGACGTGAAAGAGAAGTCATGCGCGCTGTGAGGAGATTTGTGTGTACTCATCGAAGTGCGTACATGGAGAGCCACGTCACAGTCACACAATACTCTCGCGCAAATTCTCTTTCAATGGACAAATTTACACAAAAATTATGTTAATATGCCCATCTTAGCAAGTATCCTAACCAACATAGTAGGTTATGTCTTTGAAGAAAAAGGAGACAGACAGCGCATGTGAATCAGTACCGGTGTACTGGATTTTTGAATTATGTCTTAAAGGGACAGCAATCTAATATTCCTGCTCTGTGTGTTTTAATGTTAATCGAACGTCAAAGCACGAAGAAATCACTCTTGATTGAATAACTTTTGTAACTTCAATAATGTTTCATCTTTATTTAACTATTCAAAGAAGTTTATATGCAGTGTTATTTTATAGTTTATTAATAATTTTATTCAATTTCTGTACCTGAAAGCTGTTAGATACCTGAAAAACCAGCTCTCATGTATTTATTTGTGCTGTTTCTTCTGGTTAGATTATTTGTTTTTATTTTCTTTGTTTATTTGACAATTTTTTACTGAACATAGCAAACTCTACCGAAACCATGATACAAACCGAACCGTGAGAAATCTGAACCGTCCCACCCCTAATAAATAAATAAATAAATAAATAAATAAATAAATAAAATTTCAAAATCTTGGAGTCCAGAGGGTTTTTTAATGTTTTTGAAAGAAGTCTCTAATGCTCACTGTGGCTGCATTTATTTGATCAAAAATGCAGTAAAACAGTAATATTGTGGAATATTATTACAATTTTTTAAAATAACCTTTCCATTTTAATATATTTTAAAGTTGAATTTATTTCTGTGATAGCAAAGCTGAATTTTCAGCATCATTACTCCAGTCTTCAGTGTCACATGATCCTTCAGAAATCATTCTAATATGCTGATTTGATTCTGAAGAAATATTGCTGCTTATTATCTATGTTAAAAACCAATCTGCTGCTTAATATTTTGTGGAAACTGTGATATAAAGTTCAAAAATTAATTTTAATAACTTAATGTGTCCTTAATTTCTTAAACAAAAATAAAATCTTATTCACCCCAAACTTTTGAACAGTATGGATGGATGGATGGATGGATGGATGGATGGACGGATAAATGTATTAAATTGCTACCATATGTACACTTTTGGCATTCAGAAACAAAGTTTGCACTTTTCAAGCTGTAGTCTTGTTTAATCGATGCATGTTTAATCGATGACTTCATTGAACATGTATTGAACGCATTTGACCATACGGAAACAACCACACTGCGGCTCATTTTACAGAAAAACCTCCTGAGTGTCTGATCTCTTGTGCTTTGAGTGGTATCGAGCGAGTCTCTTCCGCGCCAATGGACACGTAGAGTAACAGATATTGCAGGCTTGACTTCATCTCTCTGTACTGCAGAGATGTTGAGCAAACAAGCAAATAATTCTTAGATGTGCTGAAATAGCCACAGCAGCAGTAATTTTAAATTTTGTGTCTAGTCGACACCACACATTCACAACTCCGCAGCACACACACACACACACACAAAAAAAGAGAGAACAGGCATCTTACACTTGTACTTGTGTAACGATCCTCTCAGTCCAGGCACCTTTCTTTTCTCCGGGCTACACTTCATAACCACTCGCAGTCACACACACCTTCCCCTCCCCTGAAGCGCAGCTTAAGGTCATCTGGGATTATAACGCAGAAAACAAACGCAGAGAAGAAAAGGCATAAGAAAATGGCAGTCCTGTGTGAGGGGGGAAAAAAAAGAGTGTGGCTTTTGGGAATGTGTATTATTGTCATCTAGCTGTCAGAGAGCACAATGGTGGTATTTGATTGACAGGCAGGAGTGCAAGACTGGGTGGCCCTGAGTGAGAGTGGAGAGAGAGAGTCACGGAGAGGGCAGAGTGCTGTGCTTTCTCTTCACTAGTGTCTCTCGCACTCTGTTATTCTTTCTCTCTCTCTGTGTGGCTCCTTATTCTTCATGCTCTGCTGTACTGCACAAGTGGCTCTCAACTTGCTTCAGGATTTTACATTGAACATACAGTGGTGACCCACTAGCATGTAAAATAGGAATATGCAAAAAATGCATAAAACTTAATAAAAGCTCATGAGATGATACCGAGAGCAGACATAATAAATTTCTCACGCTATTCTTCTGGCACAATCACTTTATTAGCAAAATATCCCACTACTCACTTTTGCATCCAGGTCGCACTCATAATCGTATGGCCTTAAACACAATTGCTCTCATGTTTTGCCGCAGGACAACAATTGCTTGTAAATTTTCATCTTTGTAGAAATGTAATTTGAATATTCTACAAAGAAACATTTATCTCTAGCAATACTTTGAATGTGAATAGCAGGCACAACAATGCCAGTGTAACCATAGATATTATGGATACAATATGCATCACATGACTAAACATGCGTCATCGTTTTCTTATAGCCCCGTCTTCACCGTCCACACTACAACGCAAATACATCATTTTCACATTTATCCACTTGGGAGAGTGTTTTCATAAAGCTCTGTCTTTATTGACAAAACCGCTTTCTCAGTATGGATGGAAGGTCAAAAACGGAGAGAAAGATGCGTTTTCAAATGAAAATGTATTGGTGTGTGTTCAATCGAGCCCTGGTGCATTTGCGCTCATCTTACATCACAAACGCGCATACCGTAAGCAGGTCAATATATTGTTTTTTTAATTAATTTGGTGCTATTATGAGCAGCAGAATGAATGACACTTGGGTTCACTGTATGTGCGTAGTGTGAGAAAAGTCTTTCTTTCATATAATCAAGCATTTTCTTATGTTCATTGATTAATATTTTGTTTAATTCTAAATCTATATCTACAACATATCTTGGTTAACCTTTGCTCTGAAGATGTTCTGAATGTAATACATTTTTTCAGATAACTGCTTGAACAAGTTTTTTTTTTTTCTGCTGGTGTTAAAGGTGATAGAGAGGATTTTTTTCGTCGACTGAGAATCCAAAGACTGTTAGTGAGTTTTTGAAATGAGCGCATGCGTAAGAACAGCCCCCTTCCTTTCCTTCACAGCTCATTTCAAAGGAACGCCTCCCAAAACTTATGCACGAGTATTGGAACACGAGTGTTTACCACCGGCATTCGCTGTGTCGTGTAAGTGGATTCATTATGTCGGACTCACGGCAGGTAACTCCTAATCTGCAGTTGTTACTCCTGTCTCCTGACAAAAACATTGCATGCGGCGCCTGTGGAGTGTGGAAAGTTACTGGAGCGCGCTCGTCTTTCACAAGGAACGTCACGGCAGTGATTGACAAGCCAGAGGGCCAATCCGCACACGTCTTTCACAAGGAACGTCACGGCAGTGATTGACAAGCCAGAGGGCCAATCCGCGCACGTCTCTCACAAGGAATGTCACGGCAGTGATTGACAAGCCAGAGGGCCAATCGTTTACGCGATGATCGTGTAAACGATTGGCTGATGTTTTTAAGGCCCTACCTCGTGCACAGATGATGTATATTAATATTATTACTTTCAGAGCACCTAATAAATATTCTTTTATCAGTTAGTAAAGAGCAAGTAATATTGCAAAACTGTATAAAACAGAACGTCCTGTTTAGCACCTTTAAGTACATTATATATTTGAGTGCCACATCTACAGTGTTTAAAATAATGTCACTTCAGCTGTTATCTGCATAAAAGTTTCTTTGAATCAAAGTACAGTACCCAAATGTTCTGTCACTACTCTCTGGCGATATGATACAAAAAAAACAAAAACAAACTTGTTTGTCCTTTTTGCTCTGAAGGTGTCAAAACCATCAGAGCTATCTATTTTTAAATATGGCACCAAAAGGTCACGTGGACCCTATGCGCTCTCAGAAGGAACTTTCCACTGCTTATCTGATCAGAAAGATTTATAAGAAGTGTGCAAAGTTTCCTGTATAGTTAGATTCTTTCTGACTCTTACTTACTCTTACCTCTCTCTCGCAATCTCGCTCACTGCAAGAGGGCCCTTGTTCAAATTTATTTCTTCTTACGCAAGAATATCTTACTCGGATAAATTAGAATAGGTTTTTAACTGTTATGTTCTATGCCTATTATTAAAAGAAGAATTCGAATTGTTCCAAATTCTTTTACTTATTTATTGCTATTAAGAAATCAAATTAATCTTTATCCTCATTCCTTCATCTGACTGGATCTCACTTTATCAGTTTGTCTTATGAAGGCGGCTTTCTGCTGCTTCCAAATGGACATATTTGAGGAGACGGCGGATTGCGAGCCATTCATTTGCCACACTGATTGCACTCACGATTACACTGCAAGCTCACTCTCGCTCCTATCCAAGGTAAATCATCACCACTGTCATCCCTTACATGTGTTTTGTTGAACAAATGACATTGTCATCGACTAAATGCATGTGCAGTTTACTTCCTGAACAACTGCTCATAGAGTCCGAGTTGCTTTCACATTGAAATAGAGCTGCACGATTCTGGATAAATTGAGAATCATGATCTTTTTTGTCTGTTTCAAACAGATCAGCTTTCTCCCACGATTTTGATCAGAGAACTAAAATAACATTTACTTTACTAAAGGTTCTGACAAAATGTTAATTTTGCTTCAGTCTGTTTAAAATGTTTAATTAATCTGAATGAACTATTTGAAGAAAAAAAAATCAGTTTGAATGAATGATTCAATGACTCACTTATTTCATTACTAGATGAATCAGCATTTTTTTGAACGAATCTCAATGAATAATTCAACAACAAATACATTTTTTAACACTCACATGTCGCCACCTAGTAGTGTAAACAATGTAATTAATACAATCATTATTTGAAGCACCATGTTACTTTCAAAAGTTTATTTGCTCTATTATAATCGCTTCCATAGTCATCAGTGTTTATATCTGAACTATAAACTTTTATCCCAGTACTTCTGTGATATGAATATTTGTAACACAGAAATAACGATACTGTGATGTTGAAAAGACTGTTTGTGAAGCTGTTTCATACTTATACATGACAACTGCAGTCTCTGGATCAGCGGCAGCGCAGACGCAGATTTAAATGTTCCTGTGTGATTTTGACATGGCCAAATCATTGTCATTTAGGAATAAGATTGTGTGGGTGTTTGAATCGACATCGCAAACTTTTGATGGTTAATCGTGCAGCTCTACATTCATGCCACATCGCGCCACAGTTCCACTGCAACTGAACTCAGACCACCTCCTGCAGGTAGTCTTGGGTTCAGTACACCGGTGCGCATCCGGTCCGCATGACAGCTTTCAATTTACTAATTATTCATGCAAACTATGCCACATTTCAAACTAAACTGCCAGTGTGAAAGCACCCTTAAGAAAAGACTGTAATCATGCTGATTTCAGGTTTATAATTAAGTTTTTTTTTTAGGGGACAACGGTATTGAACAGAAAACATGGTGTCTCAAGATATATTTTTAACACAGTTTAACAGTTTTAGGCCATTTTGTGTGGTTGCAACTTTTCAAGAGGGTTTTAGCAAAGTGTCTTATAGAGTGCAACAGTCAGGTTTTATAAGAAAAAATCAATTTCATTTTCTCCATAGGTAAATTGATTTTACTGATAACTTATTGACCTTTGAAGACAGGCGAACTGTGAACTATTAGGATTCGATTATGTCATTTGTAATGCTTCATTGGATTGTAGTTCTTTCGGTCTTGTACCTTTTGACTTTTTGTCTGATTTTCAAATAATTTTTTGCTTCAAATCAAAGTTTTTAATGCTGTGATTTACCTTGTAACTGGTTGATTTTGTTCATGGCTTATAACTCTAACAAATACTTTTTAAAAATCCCTAGGGGGAAGAATTAATGGGAAACCATGGCCTCTAAAAAATATT
Organism: Megalobrama amblycephala; assembly: GCF_018812025.1. Classification (NCBI taxonomy): domain Eukaryota; kingdom Metazoa; phylum Chordata; class Actinopteri; order Cypriniformes; family Xenocyprididae; genus Megalobrama; species Megalobrama amblycephala. Next base: position 17,698,173 of record NC_063053.1, on the reverse strand, counting down.
GGGCGGGTACGGTTGCTCTCTTTTGATGTAGTAAATCGGCACCAACAGTAGTAATACATGATCAAGAAAATATTTAATATATTATTGATCAAAATCAAAGTGAACAATGTATTGCAACAGCACATTAATATAGAATATGTTCACAGGTGTGTTTATCGCTAAGTTACTGTGTCTTTGAATGTGGCTGATCAAATCTGAATTTAGAGTCAGAAATATGAGTGTCATAATTGACCATTGTGTAAATGTAACAGGTAGAAGTAAATTTTTTTCCCATCAGTCTAACACACACACACACACACACACTCACACACTCTCAAAACTGGGCAGTTCATTGTATTATTATTTGCCATATTACAAAGTGACAGATAATTTGCACCAAAATACTGTAGAGTTTGGTTGGATGCATAGCCTTTGAAGTCAGCTAAAATGGATATGGCAAATGTTTTCTTTCTTTTTAAAATGTTGTTTATTTTGCACCATTATATGATTAGTCGCATTTTGTTATTTGCATTTAACATTTGCATGATTTAGAACCAACCTGCAACTTGTTGCCTCACAACCCACTAGTCCACTGTCCTACGTTCTTGCCATCTGTCTCAACTATGTGTGGTTGTATGTTTGAAGTGTAGGTCACAGTGGAGAAGATTGAAAAATGCATTGGCCTTTTGAAAAGTCCAGCTGCAATCACTCTGCTTTCTGCTCCACTGAGTCCAGAATATTCACGGTCTTTGTAACTCCTGGAAGACGACTAAGCATTAAGAGAAACTGAGTTAGCACTGTAGGGGCACCTCCTGTTCTAGAGCAGTCTCGCGCCGTTCCCGGAGGGAGAGGGTTGAGATGAAGGGAAAAGTGTGAAAGTTGAAGGAATGGAGGGAGAGATCCTGACAGGGCAGTTCAGCACCTTTGTGCCTTTGGGGCTGGTGCCTGTGGCTGTACGTGACAGCTCATGTGTGCACCTCCACTCACACAAAACCAGTGTACTGTTATAGAACACACTACATTCATTTGTCTGTGGTGGATGTCCATCTGTCTGCTGTCAGACTGGATTGAGATTAACTTTATGATTTTGAAACCAAGGTACCAGAGGTTCATACTGTATAAATACTAAATCAATTCTGTAGTTTTACAAATTGCCCCCTAGGGGGACATACAGTGTTAGTAGGATGTCCGTGTTATTTATTTAATTGGCTTTTTAATATTTTAATATCTCGTTTAATTTTTTTCCCTTGCATTTTTATTCTACTGCAAATGCTTGTCAGAAATCATAAGATTAATTAATTATTTTATTTTGACAGTCATAGTTTTTAATAGTAAAATGTACATTTTGTTATTGTACTAAAGTCAAAATAAGTTGCTAGCTAAATGAAAAAATTATTTAATTTTGCAAACAACATGCTGTCTCTATAATATCATGTTTAATATTTTTCTCATACAGTATAAATGTCTGTTTACATGTGAAAATAATATAGATGCCTAATATAGAGGACAATCATATTTGGAGGTCCTTGGAATCAATCAGATTGAGAACCCAATAACCCCAATAACCTGCTAAAGCAACCCTCTACAATGAGAGTAAATCACTCGCATATGCGACCAAATTTCATAACTCATGCACATCTGACAGAAAGCTACGTCTGACAGCACGTCTTGCACTTGAACGGACAAATTCACACAAAATTGTCAAAATGTCCATCTTGGCGAGTATCCTAGTAAACATAGTCGCTTATGTCTTAAGTGAACGTAAAGAACAGTTGAGAAAGACAACGCATCAGTACAGTATACTGGATCCGTGTCTTAAAGTGACAGCAGCCTACACTAAAAAATGCTGTAAAAAGTCTGGCGAGTAAAATAATAAATTGACTAGCCAATGGCAACTCGAGCTGTCCGTAGAGGGTTGTAATAACTTTATTACCTTAATAACTTTAATAAACTAATAACTGTTGAAATCTGTTTGAAAACACTGAAATTCCAAAAATGGTTCAGAAATTACACACTGCACCTTTAAATGTAAGACAAGTCTGCTTGTCCCAAGTTTTCTCCATTTCTCTGTTGTGCAAACATCATTCCGCAGCTAGCTATCTATCAGTCCTTAATTTGGTCATCCCAGAATGGCTGAATGAGATGCCGTGCGCATCTCTTGAAAGCGTTCCTGCTGGGAACGGGGGTGTCTGCCTTGTGGCATCTGATGCATATTTTCCCCCTCGACTACCTTCATTTGTCTGTCGTTGTGAGTTAATCTCCATACAGATTTCCTTTGCCATCAAAGGTGCTTGCTGGCTTATGTTAAAATCAGCCAAGCGAGGACCTTACAATGATATTCATAGCCTCTCCTGAACCTCCACAACTGTGTGTGTGTGACTGTGTTGCTTTTGTCATGCCCCCCAGCATGACTTCTCCTGATCAATAGTCTGTGAGTCGCATGTTAAGATCGCCAGAGCCGTGTGTGCATTTTAGGGAGTGTAAAAAAAAAAAGAAAAAAACGGAGAGAGAAACCAACATTGACCCCAGGTCAATGGCAGTCTGGCTTCATGCGTAACACAACGGAGGGATTTATAGCGAGTCTGCCACTTAAAGCAGCCTTCAGACAACATTCTGTCGGTACGAGAGAAAGGTGAATGTCTTTTGCTATGATGGTTTGTTTAGCTGCATAAAAATGTTCAGAGAGGTTTGTGTGTTTGCCAGGCTGAGATGATGTAGAACTAAGTAAATTCAGTTGGCTGAAGTGGATGCTCCATCTGTCTGCTGTAGGGTTGGATTGATACCAATACACTGGCCTTGGTACAAAAACCAGCCTTTGGTAACTCAGTATCGATGACAACAGATAAACTGCCTCGGCCGACTGATTAAATGATTTTAATAGAATTGTTAATTTAGTGTTCATTTGCTGTCAATCTCAGTGTTTGTAGCATCCACTTCTTTTTTTAAAAGAGAGAATCAGCAAAACGTCCTATTGTAAATTTGTGATAAAAATGTATTTATTTATTTATTTATTTGGTTAAAATTCCTGCCTGGATTTGACTTATAGATATACCTCTGCTCAGAAGTTTGGGGTCATTAAGATTTTTTTTTTTTTTTTTTTTTTTTTTTTTATGTATAAAATTATTATCTTTTTTCAGCAAGGATGCAGTAAATTGATCAGAAGTGACAATAAAGACTTTTACGTTGTTACAAAAGATTTTTATTTCAAATAAATGCTTTTCTTTTGACTTTCTGTTCATCAAAGAACCCAGACAAAAAGTGTATCTGTTTCCACAAAAACATTAATCAGCTCAACTGTTTTCAACTGTGATAATAAGAAATGTGTCTTGAGCACCAAATCAGCATATTGGAATGATTTCTGAAGGATCATGTGACACTGAAGACTGGAAGGCTGAAAATTCAGCTTTGCCATCACAGGAATAAAATTTTTATAATATATTCAAACATAAAACGGTTATTTTAAATTGTAATAAAATGTTACAGTATTTTACAGTATTTTTGATCAAATAAATGCAGCCTTGGTGAGCTTAAGAGACATCTTTCAAAAAACGTAGTAAAAATTCTTCCTCAGCAACTGAAAACGGTCTGTTTTTTCCCATCTGTAACAGATATATTTCACAAACCTGTTCTCTACAGCCCTTACTGGAAGTCTTTTTGTTTTATTATTGGTGTTTTCTAAGACACACATCACTGTTGTTCATATTTAAAGGTTTGGGATTTAAACAATCTATTATCTCAAAGTATTAAACTAACACATAACTCGTTCTGCACTCTTTGTACTACAGATATGAGTAAAACCTCACATCGTGGGGCTTGTTGAGGTATTGTGTGATATTGTTTTCTTAGCGATCAGACTTCACTTGACGGATGATAAAAACCCATATACCAGAGACAAATCTAAGGACCAAAATATTGTAGAGACTCCGGTGGTCTCTTTTGACTTTGCTTAGTAAGCAACCACCTTAGTAAAATCTAGTCATTCTATATAAAAGCAAAGTAGCATTTTAAGCTGTAATCAGCTATGCACCATTCTTCTGTTTGTTTGTTTGTTTGTTTGTTTGTTTTTTTGGTCCCTTATATGGACTGAAATGTACAGTAGATGGTCTCTGGAATAGTGCATGCTCTATTTTTGATGGAGGCTTGCTGTTATGATATACAGCTCATGAATGAATGGATGTGAGTCTGTCTGGCGTGGCACAGAGGGGTCTTGCCTGTTCATAGGATCATGTCTTCTGTCTGTCATTGCTGTAGGAAAGGTACAAATCAAAATGTAACTCAGCTATTACTTAACCTTCACCATCACATTCACACAAAACTCAGGAAGGGAAGAAGATATAAAAGTAAGGAGAAGGAATTGTTTTGGATTTAGAATTTTACAAATTGCACATTTATATTATTCTTAAAGATTTACTCACCCTCAAGCCATCCTATGTGTATATGACTTTCTTCTATCTGATGAACACAATCTGAGTTGTATTAAAAAATATCCTGACGCATCCGAGCTTTATAATGGCAGTGAACGGGGGCAATGAGTTTGAAGCTCAAGAAAGTGCATCGATTCATCATAAACGTACTCCACACGGCTCCGAGGGGTTAATAAAGGCCTTCTGAAGCGATGTGTTTAAGAAAAATATCCACATTTAACAAGCAAGTAAAATATCTAGCTTCCACCAGACCGCCTTCCATATTCAACTTACGAAAAACACGGAAATGACGTCGCGTCAGTTGCATCAGTGGTCACCAACCCATCGATCGCGATCGACTGGTTGATCTTTATCACTGTTCCAGTAGCTCGTGAAAATAACAGAAATATGAGTACAAAAATACATTACATTTCTCCAGTCTTTGTATTGTATTTTTGTATTTATTTTTATGTTATTTTCTGGAGCTACTGGGGCAGACAGATAAAGGTAAATAGCCCACATTATATCTGAGTCTGTAAACAGCTGTTAACAAGAGGCCAGAGACGCTGAAGACAGACGCGAAGAGGAGAAAATTCTGTAGCAGGCAGAGCAGCTCACTGTTCACGATGCTCGAAATATAGGAAGAAAATATAAATATTGAATTGGGGGTGAGGGATTATGAATTCATCTCTAAAAGGAGATCAGTCTTAAGGAAGATTTCGATGGCAATGGCATTTTATTTTCCCCTTACCTCCGAATAAAGTAGCTAATTATTAGTGCATTTCAGCTTTGTTTACAGCGGTAACCAAGGAAACGCTGTATCACTGCTGCTCCATAAGCGCCACCTGCTGTCAGAGAGTGAATCTGCGTCTCATTCAGCCTGCTGTTTTTGTTTCATGCTTTTTTTGTGCGTGTAGCATTTATAATTTCACAAAGATAAAGTCAGACTGTTCTGTTTTTGCTTTAAATCTTGAAATTAAATCTAATTCAAATAAAAAACAACTGCTCATGCAACGTGCGTAGCATCTTTGTTTGGATTGTGATTAAATTCTTTCCCTCTAATTTGAAATGGCTATGCATTTTTGTTTATTATAATAATATTAATAATAAATATCTGCAGCCAGTATCAGAATCGGCCAATTTGCTTGTAAAAATAAATAAATCAGAATCTACATTGACCACAAAAAAAATACTAAATACAATCTGGGCTGTCTTTTTAGATCTTTCTTTCAAAAAGGTCGAGGTCAGGGATCTTGGGCTTAAAAAGGTTGGTGACCACTGTGTTAGGATGTAGCATTTAGAACTGCGAGAGGCGTTTTATTTATTGCTCCTCCAGCAGCAGTTTTCAAAATTTTACAGATCCTGGAGGGTCTGAACGTAGCAGCAGCTAGTTGACTTGTGCTTTTGTTCTTTGTATTCCTCCAGAGCAGCTTTGAGTTTACTAGATTGCGATTGTTTTTCCAGTGACCCCAGTAGACCACTTCCGGAGGGCAGCGACTGCCCGAGTATCTCGTCCTGCCCAACCGTCTCTCATTAACTCAGTGAGATGCTCATTAGGGTTTAAGTGGAATTAGTATGAAAAGCTTTCTCCCTGCGCTAATGAAGGCAGCCGCGCCACAATTGTTTTCATTTGCCGTGACACTCCCTGAATGCAATCAGAAACCTTGACCGAGTCCCCTGCTAGCGCTCTCTCTCTCTTTCGAGCGCATTTTATCCCATGTAAAGGTAACTGCACAAATTAGCTCTGCATTTACACACCTCACTCTTTTTTTTTCATCATGTCCAGAATTTTGTAAACGTTTCATAGATATAATAATAAAACATCCACTATTGCTATACTCAACATCATGTCCCTTTTCTCTCATTGGCACGTTAGGCTAGGCTTGCATCTGCTTTCTCTCCAGGGTTAACATCATACACCGTGTGGATGCAACATGTTTCTGTGTGTGTGTTTTTGGGCTTCATGTTGCTCATTGAGAGTTGTAAAGTGTCTCACTTCCTTCAAACACCTGTCTTGCTTTCTCGCTCACTCATCCTCCATTCTTTTCCCTTTGGAAATGAAGCTGACGTTTCAGTCTTTTTTTTCCCATTTGAGCAATGAATAAATTATCAAAGTAGAAACGAGCAGCGTTTGCCGAACTGAAAATGCTGCTGTTATTGTTTGGTACACATGCATGTGTAGTGTTCTTTGTTTGTGTGTAGGATTCTGGGATTTGTGTCTACATTATTGTATGAAATGGGAAGCCATCTGTTCACCTGAGAATCTTGTTGCACATGTGCGAGATATTGGAGTAAGTGTGTGTATATGTGGAAAGCTCCACGTATTAATCAGACTCTGTGTTTGTCCTTTTGAGTGTGTGCATGCATTTCTTGCTCAGATCTTTCCACCCCCCTGCTGTTCTTGTGACAGTCTGCTGTCAGGGGACTATGAGCAGTTGGGGAGGAGGAATTTCCATATTACTCGACCATACACACTGATTTTCTTGATCCCTGTAGAATACGGCACATCCAGATGTGCAGATGATTGGGGAGACAGAGGCCCTTTCCAGCTTAATATATAAATCTCATTTGTTTAAAAGACCTCCGAAGAACAGGCGAATCTCAACATAACACCGACTGTTACGTAACAGTCGGGGTGTACGCCCCCAATATTTGCATATGCCAGCCCATGTTCAAGCCATTAGACAAGGACAGCCAGTATTAACGTCTGGATGTGCACAGCTGAATCATCAGACTAGGTAAGCAAGCAAGAACAATAGCGAAAAATGGCAGATGGAGCAATAATAACTGACATGATCCATGATAACATGATATTTTTAGTGATATTTGTGAATTGTCTTTCTAAATGTTTCGTTACCATGTTGCTAATGTACTGTTAAATGTGGTTAAAGTTACCATCGTTTCTTACTGTATTCACGGAGACAAGAGAGCGTCGCTATTTTCATTTTTAAACCCTTGCAGCCTGTATAATGCATAAACACAACTTCATTCTTTATAAATCTCTCCAACAGTGTGTAATGTTAGCTTTAGCCACACAGCATAGCCTCAAACTCATTCAGAATCAAATGTAAACATCCAAATAAATACTATACTTACATGATCCGATGTATGCAAGCAGCATGCATGATGAACATCTTGTAAAGATCCATTTTGAGGGTTATATTAGCTGTGTAAACTGTGTTTATGCTGTTCAAGGCAAGCGCGAGCTCCGGGGGAGGGGGAGCACGAGAATTAAAGGGGCCGCAACCTATATAACGGTGCATAGTTAATGATGCCCCAAAATAGGCAGTTAAAAAAATGAATTAAAAAAAATCTATGGGGTATTTTGAGCTGAAACTTCACAGACACATTCAGGGGACACCTTAGACTTATATTACATCTTGTAAAAAGAAGTTCTAGGGCACCTTTAAAGATGGATGCAGTTTTCAGAGCTCCTGCTCCATAATGTGCCTCTAACCCAGTGGTTTTCAACCTTTTTGACTCAGAGGCCCCCTGTTCTCCAACACAATATTCAAAGGCCACCCACCCCCCATATAGGCTAAGATATTTCCAGTATTTCTGCTGTAATTTTGACAAAGCAATATTTATTTAAGGGAAAAAAACTGTGATATCAGTTTTTGATTTTGTGTATTTATTAGCGCTTTAATTTAGATTAGTTCAAGGATTGTTTTGATCTATATTAATAATAATTTATTAATTTAAATACTTTTAAGTCAGCCCTCTTGAAAGTTTGTGGTGGCTCTATGGTTGAGAACCGCTTGTCTGATCTGAGCTGAGTGGGATTATGTTTCAAGGTGACAGGAAGTCCCGCCTCTCAATCGAAAAACCAATCGCTTTAAACCATGTCGTTGCTCATTTGTGACAGTTCCTAAAGAGTGCTCGGATAGATTTCGAAAAATAGTTTTCACCCTGCAATGAAGGGCAACTGGATATTCAGACCCTCTGTTTTGGGAAAAATTAATAAATAATGAATGATTATAAATTCAGAATGTTAAAATGTACCATCTAGCCTGGTTTCCCAAAAACATTAAAACATTTTTAATTAAAGTTTATTAATCATTTAAACTTGAAATTCTTTGGGCAGGCAAGTATGTGTGTGTGCAGTCTGTTTGCAAACAGGAAACATTGGGTAGAAATTAGCCAGTGACTAATAGGAGTATCTTTAGTATAAAAATTTTATGCATATTTGTGTTTACATTTTCTACCGTTCAAAAGTTTGGGGTCGGTAAGATTTTTAAAAATGTTTTTGAAAAGTTTTTTTTATGCTCACCAAGGCTTTAGTTCATATATTTGTTCAAAAATACAGTAAAATTGTGAAATATTATGGGTTTTTTGTTTTGTTTATTTTTTTGTGGGCAACACCAGCCAATAAAGAATATACAGCTCCCAGGAGCCGCTTACTGAGGCGCCAAAGGGGAGTGGAATATTCGTATGTGTCATAGATGGCAGATTGGGCATCAGTTACCAGGTGAACAAGTGAGATCTCATAGAGCAATGAGTTCAGGGGCTTTTACATGCTAATAAAGCAGGAGCTGCTGTTAGCGTTTTGCGCGTGTTTAATTGAATAGTTGCTTTTGTGCAAGAGGTATGACCCTGATAACTGCACTTAATGAAGACGCACACGTGCATCTCACTGGTACAAGGCTGCATGAGTGTTATGCGCTTACATTTGCGTTTGTGTATGTGTGTGTGGTCTGTGCTCTTGATAAGCATATGTGTAGTGCCAGCAGGTGATATTTTTCCTTTGTAGTCTTTGTGAGGTAAAATGCATAATTAATGCAGATGAGATATTTAAAGCTCAAGGCCTGGCACTAACCAGTGTGATGCTTTTCTCCTCTCTCTCTCTCTTGCTCTTTCTTCATGTACACTACCATTAAAAAGTCTGGGGTCAGTAAGAAATCTGAATGTATTTTAAAATGTAATTTATTCCTGTGATGGCAAAGCTGAATTTTCAGCATCATTACTTCAGTCTTCAGTGTCACATGATCCTTCAGAAATCATCCTAATATGCTGATTTGGTACTCAAGAAACATTTATTATTATCATCAATGTTGAAAACAGTTGTGCTGATTGTTTTTTGAAAAGCTCAAAAGAATAATGTTTATTGATTATAGAAAATAAGTCTTTACTGTCACTTTTGATTTAATTTAATGCATCTGTTCTGAATAAAAATATTAATTTCTTTAAAAAAAAAATCTTTCTGACCACAAACATTTGAACTGTAGTGTCTTTTGTGCTATACAGTTTTGGTAACACTTTACAACAAGCTAAACATTAGCTTAACATTAGCTAATGCCATACCTAACATGAAATAACAATGAACAATACTTTACAGTAAGTTTTTAATTTCTGCATATATATTTTTTTAACATTTCAAGTTGTATAAACTAAAATTTATTAATGTTATGAACAAATGTAGAATAATGTTACAGAAATATATGTGACCCATGCTAGCAAAATGCACATGGGCTAATTACGAGCTACAGGCAAAACAAGTGAAAAAGTTTGGTCGAATTTGAGGTTTTCACAAAAATGAATTCATTAAACCCTCGTCTAGCGATCCCAATGCTTCAAATAGCAATTAAACATCTAAAAGTATCTTTATTTGTTCATTTTCTGAGAGGAGTACCTTTTCTTTGACCGTAAAAAATGCTGTTTTTCTCTGCTCGTTTCTTGACGACTGGCGCTTCCTCTCAGCACAAGTTTGGTATCTTTTTTCAAAGCCAAACATTCCAACTTTGTGAATATTCATAGCGAATTCTCAATGGCACGAGTCTAAACCAATGAAATGTGATTTTCAATGGCAATAACTCAATTGCTCATTGTGACCCATTTTTGCCAGCATGGGTCACATATTCATTAATAATAACCAGAATTTTTATGCTTTAAAATTAATTTAAATTTCATGAACTAACAATGTTAACGAATTAAACCTTTATTGTAAAGTGTTTCCACAGTTTTACTTATTTTATCCAAATTGTATTCTTTCGTCTCCCATTGTGTCAATCCAAATATGTTAAAATAAAAACATAAAAAGTTTATAATAACAATGTATAACAGACCTGATACTGACGCAAAGTTATATATGAAAATTGCTTGATCCCTGCTTGAACTGAATCTCTAATCCTCTTGGGCTCAGATGTTATCGGTTCACGCAGGATGCATTTTTGCTTCGATAAAAGCTGTATGGAGAGCAACGAAATCGAACAAAAACACAGTTGTCACGACACGCTTTTAAAAGTTGAGTTGTGTGTGTTTAACTTGCTTCTTGATATGTGGCACTCAGCATGAAATGCTGAAAAACATAAACAGAGAGATACCACAGCTCTGACAGAATCCTGCCGAATTTAATTGACTTCTTTTAGGAACAGACATTTTCTAGTTTGAGTGAAACTGAGATAGACTGTCACTTCTAAACTCCTATGTATCTTAAATCATACAAAAGTTTATTTTCAATCTTTTTTAGCAGTAACAAAAATATAGAAGCTAACCAGCCAAATTAGTCTGAAATCTAAGTTACTTGATAGTAATTACATGTTTATTGAACTTTTCCATAAAAGCAATATCACACTAGCAGTCGTGCTGTTGTAATGACTGCCTACGGCCAAATCACAGCCAAACGTAGAACTGGAGTAAATTTAAATGTTTTCTTCATGAGTTTGGTCTCTCTTCCGTGTTACCTCATCAAAACGTTGAGTCATTCTGTCTAAAACCGCCTCGGCGCAACCTCACTTGTCTCTCTCCTCTCTCTTCATTTCCCACTCATAGTCTGCGTCGGAACCGTAGATGCTGATTCACTCTCCAGCCTGAGGACACCAAATAATAAGAAAGTCGGTCACATGATAATGGCCGTTCCTCTCTGCGCTTCCTGCCTAATCTAGGCTAACAATGACCTTGGGCCTGTGCTTATACCCCCCACACACACACACACACACACACACACACACAGGGAGATGGGTTTCTGATTTGGGGATACAGAAAAGATTGAGAAGGGAGAGGTGATGAGGGAGATGGTGAGAGAAATGAGGTTTGGGAAAGATGGAGAGAGAGGAAGACAGAACAAAAGGATAGGAAATGAGAAAGAGAGAGAGGGAAGTATCGAGGGAGATGAGAGAGAGGTGGTGTTGAAAGGAAGGGGGAGACGGAGGAGAGGAAGAGGAGATAAAAGACGAAAAAGGTGTGCTGGTGCAGGGCGTGAGACTGACGGTTGGTGTGAGATTGAGAGTGTGTGTGTGTGTGTGTGTGTGTGTGTGTGTGTGTGTGTGTGTGTGTGTGTGTGTGTGTGTGTGCGAGAGAGAGAGATTCTCACTGGGCCGCTCATGCAGGGAATGGGATTTCAGGATTCACTGTCCACTCTGCCTAAAGGCCTGTGTGTGAGTGTGTCTGTGTGTGTGTTAGAGGAAGTGTTCTTGTGTGTTTCTGAAGTATGTGCAGTATAAAATAGCTACAAAAGATACTATGGCTCTGTGACTTCACCAGTGGTTTTATCAAAGATGGGCACTGAGGGATTTCTGCCTCCCAGACCACATGCACACAGCCTTTGAAAGTCAACATGAAATCTAAATTGACTGCATTTTTTAATGCCTGCTCCTGTTATCATTGTACAAAAAATCATTTTGTGCATATTAAATAAATGACTTGTCATTTTAGCTGATGTCACCAGTGCCTCTTTCATGATAAATCTATTCCCAACGGATAAAATCCTATGTTCCAGCTGCACAGTTTGGGGAAAAAATCTAATTGTGATTTTTATGATGAAAATTGTGATTGTGATACTAATATTTATGGCTGTCTTACTTTCTTAATTTTCAAATGTTAAACCAAACTGTTATTTTGTCAGAAAACAGCAGGGAATCATTAAAGCTTCTCTTTTGTTGACGACAACTAGTTAAGCGCTTCTCATTAAAAGTTTGGGAAGATAGTTGGTGCATGTTGCGTTTTCAAATGCATGTTGTAAAGTGACCCAAAATCAGAGCAGATGCAGAGATGAATGTGGAGCAGCATTTACTGCAAACCGAGCTGCTCCGAGACACTGAAAACACCTGATTGTGAGCTGCAAGTGTAAACGATGACAGTGCTGCGCTTCACTCAGAAACGCAGATATTTCTTTAATGTATATTATTAAATCACAGCGTTTGCACTTGTTTGATAATCGCACTAAGCCATGTCGCGATTTCAGTTATATTTCGATTAATAGTGCAGCCCTAATTTGAAATATGTCAAAGTTTTGAAGTGAAATAGGTTGCATGTTGCAAATTCATGTTGACTTTAGACTTAGAATTCTCTGACTCATAATAAATGTTCAGTTCTGAGGACACACACACACACACAGCTTCTGTTCCTCCAGGCTTCCTCCACACCTGTGCTGTGCCCACTGTTCTCCGTCTGTCGTCTGTTATTTATAGAGCACAACTGACCTCGGATCAGACTGACTAAGCTCAGACTGAGGTTTGTTCTCCCACGATGAACCTCCATTAGTCTTGAGTCTCTCTCTCTTCTCATTCAGTTTCTCTTTTTCTTTTTCATTCTTTTAATCAGCATCTTTGTTCTGTTGTGTGGGAAAATGATCGAAAAATCCAAATGTCCACAAGTAAAAATCCCATTCATTTTCTCCATAGGGGAACAGATTTTTAACGATAACTTATAAACCATTAAAGACAGACCTACTGTGATCTCTGAGGTGGTTAATCGATAGTAAATGCTTTGGTTACAGCCATCAGCCTGCATTATTTCAGCTTAATTTGTGGAAAAACGACATTACCAATGCATACCCCTTTGCTCTGCAAAGAAATCTCCGCCAATCGGAGGGAAAAAAAACAACAAGCAAATTGCAAAAATACTTAAAGGCTTAGTTAACCCAAAAATGAAAACTCTGTCTTCATTTATTCACCCTTGTGTTGTTTCATACCTGTAAGACTTTCGTTCATCTTCAGAACACAAATGAAGATATTTTTAATGAAAGCCAGTTCTGTACACTCTATTGACAATTACACAACTAATATTTTGACATTTCAATCCATATGAATTGAGTGGTTTAGTCCAAATTTTCTGAAGAGACACAATCGCTTTATATGATGAACTGATTGGATGTACACTTATTTACAAACACACATATATATATATATATATATATATATATATATATAATTGATTTCTCCACACAGATGTATGTCTGTAGAATAAATTCCAGATTTTGCATAGATGCAAGCGCGTTTGTGTGCACGAGACCTCAGCTAATCACTGTGCACCATGGGAGAGGAAGTTTCCACTGTGATGGAGGTGCACATCAGATGCTGGACTGTATCAGCAGCTTGCAGTTAATGGAGAGTGGTTGAGTCCCTGATGGGTGGTGGAATAATGTCCCCTGATTTGGACAGCCAATCGAGTGGGGAGAAAGTGAGAGAAAGTCTTTATTTTAAATATATATAGGAGATAGGAATGGCATCAGACTATAAACAGATAAAAAAAAAAAAAAAGATTTACTGAGGCACTGGAGATTACGAGATGAATTTTATATGGAGTGAAATAAAGAACAGAGATGGAGGAAAGAGAGTCGCCCTGCAGGAGGTGGAAAATGCAGTGATTGCTGTGGTGCTGTAAGTTGGCACACTCGGGCCCAGCAAAGTGAGTGCTGCTTTTAAGATTTTTTTTTTTTTTTTTTCTGCACAAAGGACACACACACACATACGCTATACATGCATTAATGTACCGTAGCACCTTTAATTAGACCCTCACAAAACCCTCTTTGCACTTTAAGTGTATTGGCAATGACATTTGCAATGCATTTAAATGTGCTACAAGTATTTTCAGTGGCACATAGAAAATGTCCCTGATACCAGACGCTATTTAAAGCAATAGGCTTTTGTTTAAGTCTTTGTGTGATAAGCATTCTGGTTTCCTGATATGTTTTTGAAAAATGAGATTATTGAGGGATTTTGGTAGCAGAAGTGGAGCAGCTAACATTGCTTAGAGCACCTTTAATATGAATGTGACATGCCTAAGTGAATCAGAATAGTCAACAAAAAAACAATATTATCCAATAGTATTTGATTGGATTGTGGATGTGGTATTGTTGTGGTAATTACTAAGGAAAGCATTATTACTATTATTGCTCATAAACTAAGGGTTATGGAATTGAACAGGTGCACCACTCTTCAGAAGTTTAGGGTTAGTTGTGTTTTTGTTTTGTTTTTTTGTAATTTTTATTCAGCAAGGACACATGAAATTGATCAAAAGTGACAGACTTTTCAAAAAGATTTCTATTTCACATAAATGCTTTTCTTTGGGTCTTTTTATTTGTCCAATTATCCTAAGAAAAAAAATATCATGTTTCCACAAAAATATTATGCAGCACAACTGTTTTCAACATTGACAATAATTAATAATTTTACTTGAACACTTAATCAGCATATTAAAATTATTTCTGGATCATGTGACCTTGAAGACTGGAGTAATGCTTTGCCAGGAATAAATTGCATTTTATTATATTTTGTTACTTTGTTATATATTTTTTTTAAATATTGTTACCTATTCCTTTAATAATATTTTTTAAATATTTGAACAATGTTTTCTGAGGTAGTGAAAGCTATTACATTTTCAACAGAGATGTAACTAACTTTTTTTTTAAGTGATGAATGGTACTATTACAAGAGACATTTAAGAATGGGGCCCATTATGACTTTGTTGTTTTTAACCATTGCTTCAAAGATGCACACTCACACTTCACAGAGTTCACTCATATACATGCTCAGTTTCATAACTGTACAGTGAAAGACTTCTTAAACTTAAGTGATTTTTGTGGCTTTGTGGTTATGTAACATATTCAGACAGTGGCTACAACAGACATCACTTGCGGTTAGAGGAAACCCTTGAACATGGGAGAACCCTGCAGCACCTTTAGGATTTATCTTTTTCACATGTTACAGTAGTGAGAGAAATGCAGTTTCCTCTGTTGTTCCTCTGTTTTATGTATATGTGTCTGTTAATTCATAGGTGTTTCCCTGTGCTCACTGCTTCCAGTTGTGTTAAAGACATGCTTTGGATCTAGTTTTTGGGAGTTTGGAGTGTACGGTGTGTAAAAAAAATTAAAAGCAAATGTTTTCCTTTGCTTTAGAAATCATTAAAGTAATATGGATGCACAGACTTTGTAAAGAAACCCATTTAAGTCTCAGTTTTCGGGGTGTCCAAACCCACTGTCCTGGAGAGTTTTGATCCAGCTTGCCTCAAAACACCTGCCTGGAAGATTCTGGTATGCCTAGTAAGACTGGTTTGTTTTAGGTGTGTTAAATTGGGGTTGTAGCTAAACTCTGCTGGATACTTGCCCTCCAGGAGCAGGATTGGACACACCGTTCTAGAATATATGAGATGTTAAGCTGAAACCAATACAGTCAAAATTATTTTCTGTGCTTATCAACCACACACCACAGATGATGAGTAATTCACCAATTTACTATAAGTATTCACTTTCAATAGTAAAATTCCCCCAGCGCTGCACATTTTAGGGCACATTTACATAACAACGATGCACAAAAACGTTTTTCGCGTACAGATGACAACATTGTCTAAATGATTCCCTTTCACACAAATCATCTTTAAAATGCTATATTAAGCATTCCAGGCCAGTAGTTGGCCATGTTACTGTAAAGAAACACTACGTGCCTATAGATTTAACATGTAATATGCATACGCATGACGTCACCGTACATTACAATTCATTTGCACACTCACACACATTGAAAACACATATACCGTGTTTATATAACATATATATAACTATATAAGGACATATAAGGACATATATAACTACATTATCCAAAATACATATTAAATAGAAATGAGTCTTGAAGGTAGACAAAGATGAGATAGTACGAAGTGTAAGGGGCAGTGAATTCCATAATTTAGGAGCATTAACACTAAATGACCTTCCACCTACAGCGGACAACCAAAAACAAGGGATGGGCAAAAGACCAAGTTCAGATGATCTAAGATCAAAGTTTTTAGTTGAAAGCGGTGTCATGTAAATGGCCCCTGAGATGTTTCTTTAATCAAACACACCTGATTCAACTCATCAGCTCATTAGTAAAGATTCCAAGACCTCAAATGGGTGTGTTAAATAAGAGAGACATGACCAGGGTTGAGAACCACTGCTCTAGTACTTTACATCCCTGGTGTGTGTGTGTGTTACCTGTGAGGCTGCGGCAAGTGTGTGACTTGGAAAGGAGTGTACCATATTAGTCAACAAGCTACGTGTGAGCCAGTAAACGTATAGATCAGAGCTTGTCAGCACGCGCTGTGCGCTGCGTATTGCAGGAGCATAAATCAGAAGAAGACGTGATAACACAGAACTCAAGATAACACCATACACAGCCATACCACAGCTGAGATATGAGGCTATGAAAGGCCTGTCTTCATTTTCTTGATTCGTTTTAGACCATGTAGGCTGTTTTTGTTTAAACCTGAACTGAATTTGAAATTTGTGAAAAATGACATTAGTCTTATGTTCAATATTTAGTTTCTGTGAACAGAACTTTTGTTCACCACTCTTTGAGAATCAACGCATTTGTCAGTGCATCAATGAGTTTTGCGTGGTCCATATTGCAGCTTATTCTGGCCAAGAGCTGCCCATTTATAGAGACCATATGACCAAAATCTAAAGCAATCAACCACATTTAATTAGGTTTTTACGGGAAACGGGAAAAAACACATGAAATGTGTTTTTTTTTTTTTTTTTTTTTTTTAAACAAATCTGTTTTGAGCTACATTCATAAGTGGTTTGAAATCCTAAGCACTTAAACTACAAAAGTTTAAGTGTAAGGAAATGGATTATTTAGTTTAGTTTAATATGTTACTTGTGCATAAATTGACATTTTCTTCTAATAGGATAGTTCACCCAATAAAAAATGAGAAATATAAATTCTTTATATCATTTATCCACCCTCGTCAAAACATTAGACCCCACTGACTTTCGTTCTATGGACAAAAATATGAGATATTTGTGTTACAAAAGAGAAATAAAAAATCATTCAAGTTTGGAACGATATTTCAAAATATCTTTTGTGTTCCACCTGAAGAAAAAAGGTCAGTGTAGGTTTGGAACAACATGAGGGTGAATAAATGATGACAGAATTTTCATTTTTGGGGGGGGTCAATTATCCCTTTAACTACCACACTGGCATACTTGATGCACAGAAGACTTAACCAGAAGCTGCACACTACGGCCTGTAATATAGTGTTAAAGCGGCTCTTTCCCCCAGCACCGCCTTCATCTCTTCCTCCGCCTTTCAACAACACATCTGCCTCCAGCCCCCACCGCTGGCAACCTTAATGCGACAAGAGCCTCGTGTACGAGAGTGAAGGGCGCCCTAAATGAGCAGCGTCCTCTGACAAACAACACTCTTCACCTTAACTAGACATCTCCCTCCCCCACCATACGCTCAGTCACCCTGCAGGGACCCAGTTTAGTTTCACACCACACGCAATCGCATGCACACACACACCTGCAAACAGCCGATCGATAGCAGTGCCGCAGGGAGTCTGATCAATATTGCCTGAATTTGGAGCAGCGGGAGAGCGGCGAATTAGCTGAGACTGTTTCCAGGCATATATATCGGCATCAAGGGAGCCCACGCGGCTTACTCTGTCTAAAATGTGTTTTTGTATGATGCATTCGTGTTGCATTCATTTGCATTTTTACACATATGAGAACTCACACAAAATCCACTAGCGTCCACTTAAAGAGTCACCATCTTCATTAAAGGTGTCGGATGCAGAACCGAAGCACAAAAATGTCATAAAAGAACATTTTGTCCTGGTGGGTTTGAAGCCTCATTTCTAAACCTTCCACTGGAGGCGGAATATTAGCGAAGTTTCAGAGTAACGAAAGCACGAAGGCGCTAGGTGGGAATCATAATTAGATCTGCGGCAGCTTTTAGGCATTCGGTTGAGGAAATGAGGGCTAGGATTTCTCAAGCCCTATGGAGTTCTTCATGATGAAGATAAGCATTTATGAAAAGTCTTAATTAAAAGTTTATTGCCGGCGGAAGGTCGGTTGATGGTGGCTGTTGCCTTTTATGCATCTGTTTTTGTGAGGCTGAGAAAGATAAGATCTCAGAAACCTGCCTTGGATGTTGTTTGGCCATATTTGAATACATCTGAACACAAACATAAAAGCATTTTGCTATAGTTACAATACTTGTTTTTGTCAGAAAAGACCCCCTTCTGAGTGTCATGAACCAAGACCTGTGAAAACGGCAAATCCAATTACTTTATGCAAAGTGAGATTAGTTGTATTTTTATTAAGAACAAAATAAAACTTGCATTCAAATCTATTAACGCCGCCTTATGCCAGATTGCTTTGATGTGGCAAGAGCAAATGAGTTTTGGAGAACAGTCAGAGGAAAGTGCATCAAAAAATGCATCTGAAAGTGGCGAGTAGATGTAACGCCTCTTCTGAAAGCAAACGAGGAACTTCTAAGAGCCTTTTTTCTTTTAATTGTATCTCCGTCTCTCTCTCACCCCCTCCTACCGCTATCTCCCACCATTTCTCTCTTTTAATAAGCCATCTTTTACCAAGTCTGACAGCGTCCTTAAACGTGTTTTGCATTGATCTCTGGGCCTGTGGCCTGCCTGTCTGCGTCACAGCAGACCCTAGAATAGGGTCATCTCTCATAACACCGGCTATGCCTGATGAAATCTCTTCCCCTCCTGACCCATGGCCTAATGTGAAATTTGTGCCAAGAATGTTTAGTTTTTTTGCATAAATTAAATGTTTTTCTTTTAATGTTGAAATGCTTTCTCCTGTCCTTGTTCAGTGTGCAGAGACTGATATAAGTCATTTGTATGTTGACTTCCTAGAGAGCGTTAAAGTGTTGTTGTATTTGTTTGAGACATCCGACATGTCAACTTCTGGCTAGAGCTGGGTATCGATACACATTTTCCAATTTGATTTCGATTCAGATTCCCAACTGCTCTGTTCGATTTAGATTCAATTTGTTTTCATTCTGAATCACCACTTGATACCAAAATAAGTTGATATTGATCCATTAATCACTCAAATTCATTGAGTTTATTCAGTGAAGTATTTATTAGACTGATTCAAATGGTTGTGGCTTTTGGTTCATTAAAAGGACTGACTCAGAGTAATTTAGGCTACATTTGGACTACACTAGTTGTGCTATTTTTCTTTAAAGCTACAATATGTAGATTTAGCTTGATGACACCTAGTTTGAGCATGAAATCTTGGGAGATTTCGTCTTCACCTCACAGCCAGTGGAAAAGAATCGGGATGGGACTCGGGAAGAAATCATGTTCATGGATGAGGTTATTAACGTTACTGTTGTATGAAGCGGTGCAGGGCCGCTGGAGCGATTGCTAATGAGAGACGAATGCGACACATGGCTCGCGGGCAGCGGAACTTTTATTATGCTGCAGTCACCGCTTCCGGTCAAGCGTATGAGGTAACGCAGCACTGTTTTATCATATTAGATACATTTGACTGTTGAAAATGTTAGAACGTTACTCTCTGCGTTCGCTCGGCGGCTGCTGCGAGACACTCGTTGCACACTGAAGTAAGCTAGATCGATATTAGAGTATCATATTAATAAATGCTGGGTGGCTTGTGTTGATAAATGGCATGCAATTCATTTTAAAATGTGTTGTATGATGGAGAAAATGCTGTATTACTGTTACCAAAAAATAAAGCTGCATCTGATTATGCTATGTTAGCTACTCGACAAAATAGTGTTTTTCTCTGAGGCATGGTAAAATCATGGTACTCTCGGAAAATCAAGAAAACTAGATTTAAACGATAAGATTAAACGTGTTGAGCTATATAACAATAATTCATTTCTGTCTATAAATGTAACCAAACATTTGTTCCCTTGTCTAATAAAACATGTAATATATTAAAGCATCTTTGGTGTTTCAATGGTTTCTACAAAGTAAAACCGGAAACCGAGGGTAACGCGGGTATGACTCCCGGACACGTCCTATATCCTTGGTTAAAATCGCAATTTTCTCACAATTTACAAATGGTTGGAAACATTTGGGATATTGTAAGTACTCAACTGAACAAAATATATAATATTAGCCTAGTGGTTTTTGGATAAATCATACATATTGTGCCTTAAAATTCACTATAAAGAAGTACGTCCTATATAGTAAGAATGTGTGTAGTATTGAAATACAGATTGTCTTTGTCATGTGACCTATGGCATCATTTCCCATGGTTGACGTCAGTTCACATGGCACATTTCGAAATCTTAAAAGATACCTGCATGCAATTAGAGCTGTAATTAATTTCTGTAATTACATCTATAATTACATTGTTGAGCCTTCCCTTACCCCTTAACCAACCCTTAAACCACCCCACACCACCAAACCTGTATCCCATCTTAATAGCTGCAAAAGTGTTTCGCAATACAATATGAACACAGTAAGTGCATAGTCAATCAACACAATTTCTTTACAGTTCTGTTTGGTGACTCTGGTGGCACAGAAATCACACGCTTCACCTTCAGAATTGCTATTAAACTCAGTTTACGCATTTCTCACTGTTTATTTGGACACCTCTACGAGTTCGAGACCTCTCTGAGCGGCTGTGCACGACATAACTATGGATCCAGGTTGTATATGAGACTGTAAAAGTGTAATTTGCTGCCCGGTGGTTCATGTTTCTTTTATTATTAATGAACTTGCTGAGAAGTTATGGGTGCTTTGATTATGTGTGGCATTGTTTCATTGTGTGGGAGTTGGGGGAAAAAACAGAAAGGAGAAAGAAAAACTGTTTTCATAGCACCCCTTCAGTCTTCTTTTCTCATCTGTGGCTGAAGGGTTGGTTTCCCCCCCCCCACCCCCCATCTTCCCCATTTACACCGTCAGACCCTGCAAGCTGAACATTGCATTTGACCTTTGCAAAAACAATTTGGAAAGCGTGAGGATCCAGTAGGCGTGAAAATGACTGTGTGGTTAGAAGCCTGGAGTGGAGAGACTGTAACTCCCACCCTGTGAGTATGTGCGTGTCTATACCGAGATTGAGGCCTAACCACCGTATTGACTTGAGGCTTGAGGTGCGAGTGAAGTGGCTCTGGGGTTTCAGACAGCCCTCGTTGAGCTTCATATATACTGCAGTGAGGGCATCATCATTAACCTCAACATCTCAGCCCATCCACTCAGAATTCACATTAGCTGATATACAGGCCAGAGTGATGTCAAGATAAAAGGTGAGGGATAGAGGGAGGACGGGGGGGGTTTCTGGAAAGATGAGGGTGCAGGCAACCTTTAGAGAATGAGATCACACAGCAGGAGGGCCGTGATAACACACACACCTGCAATTCAGAGGATGCGCTGCAAATAATCATCATCCGTCACTTTGACGAAACTGGGTTGTAAATGTTCCGTCATGCTCAGTTGTTATTTTCATTTTCCTGAAAATGATATAGATGTATGGCATTCCATTTATATGTGCACATTTGTTCATGATATACCCAATATGAATATTTTCAATAATTAAAAATGACAAGTCCTAGCCTGTGCATTCACACTTTCATCTGTGAGGTTAACCTTCTTTTTTACCCAGCTATCACATACTCTGCCGGTTTGGGGTCAATAAGATGCTGTTCTTTTGAAAAAAAAAAAAAAAAAATCTGTGTCATGGTTTCTACAGTAATATTAAATAGCACAGGTTTCAACATTTGATAATAAGAAATGTTTCTTTCCAAGCATTTTAGAATGATTTGTGACACCGAAAACTGAAGTAATGGCTTCTGAAAATTCAGCTAATTGTTCCATACTAGTTATAATTTAAGCCTGTATCATTTATTTGGTCTATAATGACCTAAACATCATAAAATATAGGCTATAGTGGAAGTTCATAAAGAAAGTAAATCTGTCTTTATTAATTTCATCACAATTGATTTGAAAAGTCAAATTGTAATCATTGTTCTCCCTCTATTTCAAGTTACAATGTTCAGTAAAATATTTGCTTGGTATTTTTAATGTGACATTTACTACAAAAAATTCTATTCTTAACAAGTATTTCTATCGTAATTTTCAGTTTAAATATATATACATCCCTAAAACATTTTTCTAGGTTAAAAAGTATTTGCTCGTAAAGCAAAACTGCATAAGAAATTAAGACTTGCTTTTTTTTTTTCAAGTGTATTTTGTTTTACTGCACTTTGTTTTACTTTTTTTTTTTCAATAGTTTGAAGTTATAAGCAAGTTAAAAATGAATAAAAAGTGTAAAGACAAAATACACTTCTTAAAGATACATTTTTTAAAAAACTCAATATCGTATTCAGTGTTGCTTCTCAAGTAAATCTTGTTACAAGATTTTTTTTACTGGAAAACAAAACAGGCTAATTAAACTTATTTAGAAGACAGTTTTTGCTGTTAATATCACAAGAACCTTTGTGGAAACAGCTCTTTTAGCTTTTCTAAGTGCAGTGTTGTAAGTTTTTGGCTTTTTCCTTTATATTTTGCTCTTCAAATAGACAGAAAAAGACACTGAGGTTTTGCTATAACAATATTTCATGAATTTGTCTAGGAATGTATCATTTTTCTCGACAAATCCTCACTCACATCTATTTTTGTAGGGGCACAAACTTTTTGTCCATTTTCTTCAGTTCTAACCTCTATTGTCTTCCTTTACTGTGGGATTTTTTTTTTTTTTTCTAAAATAGGGAAATGCAATAGACCAACTTATTTTTTATATGTATTTTATAATAGCTGAAAGCATATTTAATTGTCTGTCAATGTTTTTAAACTTCATTAATTAACAGAAAATGTACAATATAATTAATGCAACATCTGCTGTAGAATGTTTGTGCGGCATTACTTTTCGCCACCACCTTGCAATTCCTGCTACGCTTTTGCTTGACTGTCAAATGAATTAACTGCAGCCACCATAAAAAAAAAAAAAAGTGTCTGGCAACTGAGGTTTTTGACCCCTCAAATTTGGTTTCCTTAGCCTTCACAAAAGCAGTGTCTAGGGAAGCGCACAGTGCGTGTGTGTGTATGCATGCAAGCAGGCAGGCATGGAAGTATCAGTGTGCCGGAGTCTCCTCAGTGTGATGTGTGTTGACAGTTTGTGACGGGCCAGAAGCTTGGTCCAGAGCCCCCTGCAGTGCATCATTCACAGAAGTGAGCCCTCGCACCAGCGTTCCCTCTCCCTCCCCACACATCTTTTGTTGATCTGTTGAATTTTCATGCCTGTCCATCCCGTCTAATGCTAACAAAGGCTTGCGACTGGAAAATGCCCACTACCCAGCACATACATAATACAGATTACAGTGGCCATGTTTACTGTGAAATGTTTGAAAACACACACACACTCACATCCATACATATGCAATACATTGCATGGGCTTACAGCATATAAACAAGCTCTGTTTTCATCTTTCTCCCCTCATCTCTCATCATCGCTTCAGGCCATCAGCAGGCTCGCAGATTTAAGCTGAATTGTAATGCTAGTCATTCACAAAATTCTACACATTCCCTACCCTTTATGAATTTGTTTATGAAATATTTTGGCCATTCTTAATATGCTTTCAGCCAGTGTTAATTTTGTCATTGAAACATTGCAGCCATTACTTCAGTCTTCAGTGTCACATGATCCTTCAGGAATCATTCTAATATGAAGATTTGGTGCTCAAACATTTCCTTTTCACTGCTTAATATTTTTGTGGAAGCCATGACACTTTTTTTTTTTTTAGGATTCTTTGATGAATAGAAAGTTCAAAAGAACTTAACATTAGTAACAGTATAAACGTCTTAAAACATGTTATAAAATGTCACTTTTCAGCAATTTATTGCGTACTTGCTAAATGAAAGTATTAATTTCTATATAAGAGAATGGTACTTTTGAATGACTTTTGAATGTTAGGTTATGACGAAACAAGATATTAACAGTGGACTGACATTATTTTTAGAAGAAAAAATTAAGAAAAATGTAATCAAATAATCCAGTTGTATGTTGTGGTCTGTTTGCCTTAAATGGCTTAAAATCAGATGGCAAAAATGTTATTTGAAAGTTAATTTTTATTAATTAAAATGACAGATGTATGAAATGATATATGAAAGGATATATTTTAGTGAGAATACAAACAACATAAAACTGTGTACGTGCACTTAGCTGTTTAAAACATTTTTTTGTTTTGTTTTTTAAAACATCTGTTCTGAGAAATCTCTTCAGGGCACAAAAATTCTCCCCACGTTCCATCTGGGCCTGTCAATTAGTCTGTCATTTGTCCCGTATTTCTGAGTTTTCGAACTACAGCTGCATCAAGCTGCAATGCTGCCCTTGTGCCACAGGAAGTATGGACTCTAAAAGAAAGCATGTGGATTAACAGCTGATTAAAGAGGAATTGGAATAAAGTAATCAGTGGTGTAAGTGCCTGTGCTGATTACGAGCTGAAGACTCCTCAGGCCACCCCAGTTTAGATCACTGATAAGCACAGTGATGAACTATAATTAAAGATAAGCATATTAAATGATAACCGAGTCCTGCTCTCTCCCCCCACGGCACAAGCCTCCGTCTCTTCATTCTGTGCTTCCGCTGGCAGATGTTGCCACGCTTCCATTAACCACTGGCTGCGGTTTGTGCTGTTTTAATTACTGGAAACTGAATGAGTTTGACTGCTTATCATGTTTTGTAACAGGGGTTTAATTTATTACATCCACCTTTAGTGTTTGGCGACTAAAGCCCATAACACTGCTTGGACGGTCGGATTAGAAGTTTGCCACTAATTGTTGTAAAATATTAAATAGGTTTGCATTATATTAGTTGGCAATCTTTTTATTTGTTAGTGTTTGTGCCAACGGGAACTGGTCTAACAAGCCTTCAAAGCACTTCTCGCCTGTCTTTCTGTTTCTCACTGTGGTTTCACAAATAATTAATACCTTTGCTCTGGCTTCTGTGAAGTGAGGCCTTTGTCCCGGTCTGTGAGTGTGTAAAGGGACTGTGCTACAGGAAGTGGCATGTGCCCGCTCATAAGCTCTAGAACACACTGTACTTTCAGCAGAGAGCTTCCGCTATTATTAATTCTGGCCTGCAGAAGTAGAGCAGAACATCTCTTCTGTTCCTCCTCAAGATACCAGATCCCCTTCTTCCCACATTTATCTTATCTTCTATTAATTTGTAATCTAGAGTTTGTCATTTAATATGTTTTCTTTTTTATTTCACAGACAAGAAAACGCTATGTAGGTATTTTGTGTTTGTTTACAGTATGTTGTGCTGTGTTGTTTTGTCTTGTCCACTTTGTTGGGTCCCTTTATAACATTGTACCTTTTAAACCATAGTTTCTATTAATAGCTATTCATAATAGCTAAGTCTGTTAGTAGTATGTACTGTGCTCAGTGTAAATGAGTGCACCCCCTTTGAAAAGTAACATTTTAAACTATCTCAATGAACACAAAAACAATTTCCAAAATGTTGACAAGACTAAATTTAATATAACATCTGTTTAACTTGTAACATGAAAGTAAGGTTAATAATATAACTTAAATTACACATTTTTCAGTTTTACTCAAATTAGGGTGATGCAAAAATGAGTACACCCCACAACAAAAACTACTACATCTAGTTTGCATGGCCTCCATGATTTTTAATGACAGCACCAAGTCTTCTAGGCATGGAATGAAGAAGTTGGCGACATTTTGCAACATCTATCTTTTCCATTCTTCAGGAATGACCTCTTTTAGAGAGGATGGAGAGTGATGCTCAACTTGTCTCTTCAGAACTCCCCATAGGTGTTCGATTGGGTTCAGATCAGGAGCCACTGAATCACTTTCACCCTGTTCTTCAGAAATCCAACAGTGGCCTTAGATGTGTGTTTAGGGTCATTGTCATGTTGGAAAAGTGCACGACGACCAAGGGTACGGAGTGATGATAGCATCTTCTCTTTCAGTATAGAGCAGTTCATCTGTGAATTCATGATGCCATCAATGAAATGCAGCTCCTCGACACCAGCAGCACTCATGCAGCCCCACATAAGGACACTGCCACCACCATGATTCACTGTAGGGACCATGTATTTTTCTTTGTATTCCTCAACTTTGTGACGCCATACAGTTTTGAAGCCATCAGTTCCAAAAAACATTTATCTTGGTCTCATCACTCCAGAGTATAGAGTCCCAGTAGTCTTCATCTTTGTCAGCATAGGCCCGAGGTGTTAACTTCTGTGGACGACCTGGACGTCTCTCTGAGATGGTTGCAGTTCCATCTTTTTAAAATTTTTGTTCCACTTTTGCTTCAGTATTCTGACTGATAAGTAAAGCTTTGCTGATCTACTTGTAGCCTTCACCTTTCTGGTGTAAAGAAATTATATTCTTTCTCAGGTCTTGAGACATTTCTCTTCCATGTGGTGCCATTGCTGACAGCATGAAATGGGAAGGGCTTTTAACACCCTTTTATAGTCAACTGTCTGCTGGACACCTGTGTAATGAATAATTAGACTCACCTGTGGTTGAATTCTTGTTAAATTAGACATTTGTAGTCTAAAATTTAGCTTTGCTCCAGAGACTTTCAGTGGGGTGTACTCCTTTTTGCATCACCCTAATTTGAGTAAAACTGAAAATTTAGTTCTCCAAGTTATATTATTAACCTTACTTTCATGTTATAAGTTAAACAGATGTTATATTACACTTAGTCTTGTCAACATTTTGGAAAATGTTTTTGTGTTCATTGAGATTTAAAATGTTACTTTTCAAAGGGGTGTACTGATTCCCGCCAAGCACTGTATTTATAACTACTGTAAACTATAAACTAATAATTGTTTTTTTTTTTCTTTTATTGTTTGTTTCGGTCATGAATAAAACAAAGTTTTCAGTTGTATTGTAGAAACAATAACTGTAGTAACTGGTGTTATGGCAGAAACTATGGTAATGGTAAATGTTTTTTTTTTTTTTTTAACCCACAGATTATCTTTGAATATTGTATGTGATGTCTTGTAATACACTTGTCTGCCTTATTCATAAAAAAAAAAAAACTACATAATTTCTTGGTCTTTGAAAACCTAGAAAAATAACGTAACAGTCCATTAATCAATACGAATACTTGTATCTCCCTCTCCAATATTCATAGCTGTAATGCATGAAGTTGTGAGTGCCCAGCCGAGTGCGTTCAGATTTTGCATCAGTCCAGAAGTAGAGAATGAGTGGCCCTGTTCATACTGCCTGAGCGCACATGAGCATCTCCCTCTGATCCTGTTTGCATGGCGCGGGTGCATCGAGTGTGAGGGAATGTGACCCAAATGGAATTATTCTTCCATCAAAGGGAAGTATTCATGAATTAGAAATGACCTTGATTGGAGAGGCCCCAGAGACACAACGCCACAGTTCAAGCAATTTCACACCCGTTCACTGAACGACTTTCGAGAGAGTGATGGAGGCGGTGAAGAAGGGCTGAGAGAGGATGAGATGCACTGAAAGAGGTGTGGAGGAGAAAGCCAGGTATATAGATTAGATATCTATAAATAAAAAGCATAGCATGGAGAAAAAAAAAGAACAATAAAACGATAGACTACTCTTCAAATCGGTCAGCAGTGTTTTAATATTATTTGTATTTTCAAATTGCTTTTTTGCAGTTAGTAATTTCAGGGCTTCAATCAAAATTAAAGGGTTAGTTCACCCCAAAATGAAAATTCTGTCATAAATTACTCACCCTCATGTCGTTAAATACCCGTAAGATTTTTGTTCATCTTCGGAAGACAAATGAAGATCTTTTTGATGACAGAATGCTGTCAGATTTCCTTCCATAGACTGATTTTGACGTTTCAAAATGTTCATAAAGAGATCGGAAAACTAATCTATTTGAATCGAGCCGTTTAGTCAAAATTTTCTGAAGAGAATCGATCACTTGTTATGATGAACAGATTTGATTTAGACATTTACTCACATGTAAACAATGATCAGCCAACATAAACAGAAGCTCAACCAAACCTGAATAATGCACAAGAACAAACCTCTTCTGAAAGCTCAAACGTTCTGCGTAACACACGAGAATGAACTTCATTGGTTACGCAGAACGTTTGAGCTTCCGGAAGAGGTTTGTTCTTGTGCGTTATTCAGGTTCGGTTGAGCTTCTGCTTATGTTAACCCTTAAGCAGAAAACCCTTAACCCTATAACAAAAATGTTAATAGTTTTAGTTATATAATAATAACATTGTAGTGCATATTTTTTTATATTTTTGGTTACATTTAAACACTAATTTTTGGTCTGCTCACCTCTTTAATATAAAGTTTAATTTAAATTAAAAGCGACCCTTGCTGTGTGACCTCTGATCTTCCCAAAGTTGAGTATCGCTGTTTTACAGTGTGTGATTGTGTGCCATATGCCTTTCATATTTCAGTTTATTTGTCTTGTGAATGTGTATATTGTTTGTTTGTCTCAGGCTGTCGTGTTTCCATCATCTAAAGCACGAATACATTTTTTCAGGATTTCATCTTCGAAGTCGTCTTCAAAGTGTGCGTGTGTCAAAGTCAACAAATAGCAGAGCACCTAAGCCCCCAATTCATACATAATTCAACCGAAGCCTACCATTTTAAGATTACGGATTTCAATCATAGAGGCGAATAAAAGTTGTGCATCATTTTATTTGCGAAGGGCATCTGTAGCTCACCTTCCTGCCCATGTGTGTCTCTGCCTCTGTATACTACAGTAAAAAAGGTCACAAGTGAAAGACTTGGCTTTGTACACAAAAGCTGACATGCAAGGCTGGAGAGGCTTTTCACCACTAAAAGATTAAGATTCAATTCAATTTAATTCAATTTCCATCCTTTTCTCAAGAGCTTAGGGCCCAGTGATGTATAAAACATCCTTCTGATAGCTTTTTTTAATTCGGGAGCTTGTAAAATTATGAACGTTCAATGTAATTTCTCACCAGAAGTGCATTTGACTGCTTTGGAATCAGTAAAAAAAAAAAAAATTCATTAAGCAACTTTTTTTTTTTTTTTTTACCCCACACTTGAATGGACCCGAGTCTCAGGCTCACTGGAGAGCAGCAACGAATTTTCTTTTTCCCATTTAATCCTCTACCCAAGATGCACCTGGCTTGACACTTCACCACAAACCCGAGACTGCAGATGCTCATTAGAGTGCTTGTGTCAGTTCTGTCCCGTTTTTCAATCGCTCAAATCCAATCTTTTGCCAAAAACAATTGCGCAATGATGACGTTAAGTGACACATCTAGACAAATTCGCATTTATCATTCTCTTTTATTGTGCTAATAAGGCAGATGTCAGACACTGGTGGTTTTATTCAGATTTGACAGTGCAGTTTGGCTCGGTTTGTGTTTGTTTCCGATGTGTCTTGCCCTCTTGTTACCTTTTGTCTTCCCAGTCTTTTGCCTCCCTCTCAAGAAAAGTGCAACACAGTGCTGTCCTCTTGAATTTACTTGTGTGTTTGTGTATATATGTGAGTGTGTTTTTGTGTAGAATGGGGTTTTAAAAGGCCTCTTTCTGGCTTTGATCCAGGCTTTAACCCAGCGCCCATCGATCGGCCGTTCAGACCGGATTACGCTTCGCTTCTCAGCCCGTGTTGCTTCTTTCTGTCCGTCACAAATCACGGGCCTCAAGAGCGCCTTTGAACTGCATCTTAAAATTGGTATGGTCAGTCAGCACCTGTGAGGTGCAGCCGGGCATCAGTCAGGAGACGAACAAATAGAGCGAGCAA
>NC_063053.1:17640622-17663122 GCF_018812025.1 Megalobrama amblycephala | reverse complement strand
CCCCTCACCCATTGCTATTCGCTCTAGTTTTATTACTTTGAGCTCTTTTATTTTCATGGATTTTATCAGTCATAAAGAGATGGCAGCGGCTCCTGACTCTGTGCACTGTAACGTGTGAACACAGGCAGGGCTCTGATGGAGTCTTTTTCTTAATGGAATGAGAGAGTGCGTCTGAGCGGCAGGCCGGCGTCGGAGGCGAGCGGGTGCTTTTTCTCCAGCGTTGGCGGAGGCGTGTGCAGAGTGTGATTAGATTTCCTGCTCTCTTGGATGAAGTCGATAGGTAGCGGGAACGGGAAAAGCAAACTGAGCAGGCGGTGTGGGCTGCTGCCAGATGAACACTCTTTTATTTCTCTCTACAGAGACAAAGACCCATGCAAGCAGGTTTGGCCTGGCATTGGACATCACCGCTCAGTTAATGAGTCACAGATGCGTCTGAATTGTTTTGTAAAGAGTCTGTACAGCTGTTGCGTCTTTGACATCTGATTCCAGCGGCTCGGAGAAGAAAAAAAGTATTTGGACACGTTTGCGAACAAATAAAACTGAATTTCTTAGAGATTTTTTAAAATTACTGATAAACTGCGAAACAGGTGTCCTAGCAGAATAATCACATAAACTATGGACTTCTTGCATTAAAGGATTAGTTCACCCAAAAATGAAAATTCTGTAATTAATTACTAACCCTAATCTCGTTCCACACCCGTAAGACCTTCGTTCATCAACACAAATTTAGATATTTTTGATGAAATCTGAGAGGAATATGACTCGTCCATAGACAGCAATATAATCATTAAAAACATTAAAGGTCCCGTTCTTCGTGATCCCATGTTTCAAACTTTAGTTAGTGTGTAATGTTGTTGTTAGAGTATAAATAAAATCTGTAAAATTTTAAATCTCAAAGTTCAATGCCAAGCGAGATATTTTATTTAACAGAAGTCGCCTACATCGAACGGCCAGTTTGGACTACATCCCTCTACTTCCTTCTTTAATGACGTCACTAAAACAGTTTTTTGACTAACCTCCGCCCACAGGAATACACAAGAGTTGCATTTGTAGAGTGTGTTCGTCGCCATGTCATCGAAACGCTGTTATTTTCATCCCACAGTCCAATCACCGGGTCTGATTCCGGCTCAAATTGATAGGGTAAAATTAAAGACATGTTTACAATAACACTAAGTGCATGCATCTCCACGTTATGGTAAGAGGCGTGACTTTTCCGGGCACGGTGCGCTCAGAGCTGTCGAATCACAACACAGGAACCGCTGGCACAATCAGAACTCGTTATGTATTTCTGAAGGAGGGACTTCATAGAACAAGGAAGTCATCAGCCCGTTTTTATGACAGTGGAAACAGCGGTATACAGATAAATAAATTATGTGAAAAATACTGTGTTTTTTTACACTCGAAACATGAACACATGTTATATTGCACACTATAAACACAATCAAAGCTTCAAAAAAACCACGAAAAACGGGACCTTTAAGAAAGTCGACGTGACTGCAGTGGTTCAACCTTAATTTTATGAAGTGACAAGCATACTTTTTATGTGCAAAAACAAAACAAAAATGACAACATTATTCAACAATTTTTCCTGTTCCCTGTCAGTCTGTTATGCAGTTGGCACAGTAAATGCATTGCAGAGCTTCCGTGTGTAGTGGTTTGGACTAGCCTCACACGAGAGTACCACAAATGTAATTATTTATGGTCTTAAAGGGGTGGTTAAGTGTTTTTTTTCTAGGCTTGATTGTGTTCTTGGGGCACAGTTTAACATGTCTTAATGCTTCGTTTTTTTGAAAACGCTGTATTTTTCATATATTTTACGTTTATTCTAAACCTCTGTTTCCACTGTCATATGAGCGGCTCGTTTGACTTCCTGCTTCTATGAAGCCACTCCCTCCAAATTACGCAATGTGCTCAGATTGGTTAGCTGGTTGTTAGGTGGCCCAGTGTATCGTGATTCGCTGAAGCGTCCGGAAACGACACGCCCCTTACCATCCGTTGCTTCAGTCAAAATGTAAATAATAGCGTCTATATTGCTGTATCAAATTGAGCCCGAATTAGACCCAGATAAAGAGGGTCAAGCTGCAATCGCGGCTTTTTTATTTGCGTCAAAGTGTTTAGATATGCTGTCACTGCTGTTTGTTAGCTTTCAATATATGGTTTTATCCTGATTAAAGCTTTACTGTAGCCGAATACATGACTGAGTAGTCGCATTTTTGTAAAGGTAGCTTTTAATTTATAGAATGAACAACTGTTTGACTATGAACATAGACGTTTGTTGGTGTTTGTAGAATTTAGCTAACTGGCTAGCGAAGCAAAAATAAGTTGCTCTTTGTATATGTCCTTGATGCAACCAAAAAATAGCAACAGAACTATACGTTTAAAAGACATGTACAAACCAAAAAATGTACTTACAGTTTGAAGCCAATAAACAGCAGCTTCTGCTTTTAAAGTGGGAACTGCTTCTTTCAGTAAAAGCCTTTGTGCATTCAGTAATAGCCATCCAGCATTATACTCGTTTATATTCTGGAAGCTGTCTTCAGCGGCGCATCCAGTGTAGAAAATATCACAGATTATAAAGGGTTCTGTTATCTTTTGACACGTCCGGTGTACACAACTCTTCCGCTTCCACATGCTGCGTGACATGGCCTCGCCCACTTTGTTGCGTGTTCCCGGGGGCGTGTTTTGTAGGGTTTATGATGTCACCAACCTGTTGTTTAATGTTTATGCTCAAGCAGCAACATTACACACTAACTAAAGTTAAAAAAGTGAAATCACATTTAAACACCCCTTTAAATATTAATATTTTGTGTTAATATTAATATCGAGTCAGATGATTCCTTCCAATATTTTCGGGGCACCAGCCAAGGCGTCTCACCTTGACAATAAAGAACAATCATGGAAGATTTTTGACTGAATTACAATTATATAAATTGGAGGAAGTTCGTCATCTGACCAATCTGAAGGATTTGTGAGATATCGTTAACTTGTAGAGCTTCTTACTGTATTATCAACACAAGGAAGACACAAGTGTAATAAATGGATTTTATTACCAAAAGGATAGACAAGAGTAACTAACATCTACTGAATGGATAAAGTGCAAAAAGATTGATAAATGCAAGTGAATGAGTAGGATGTTACTATGGCAGTTACAAGTTAATCTTATGGAAAGATAAACAGTAGTTTCTCTAGAAGAAATAAGGTAAACCTTATTCTAAATTCAACAAATAAACCGAGAGATTATTTGTTATTAACGGATATCAGCTATGCAAAATCTAATGCAAATTAGATAATCATATACTGACAATATACACTAATGCCAAGGTCTCTAGAAAGAGGTTTGGTAAGTGATATTTACGTCTGCCTGGTCGTGCTGAATCCAAGGGTGATGTCTTCCACTTGTTGAGCTGAGCAACGTTGCAGTGGGAAGAAAGGAGTTGGAATCCGTTTCACAGCCTTGAACACGAAGTACTTGTGAACGTTGAACTCCTTGAGCACAGAGAAGGTCCTTTTCCTGGAACATGCAGAAGAAGCAGCCTTGAAAGTTCTGATGTCTGTGCAGATGATCCTTATTCTCTGGAACATGCAGATGGAAGGATCTTTAGATTCTGAAGTCAGTGTAGATTCGGTCAGTCTGGAACACGCAGATCTGGAGGATCTCTGATGAGAGGATTTTGAAGTTGATGCAGAAGATATTTTGAAGATGGGGGGCTAAGCTTGTAATCGTTGTCTCCGTTGCAGTTTTCAAACTCCCCAAATTTACTTCTTGCAGAACTTCCTTGTTTCTCTCTTGGATTTCTCTTCCTTGTTTCTCTCTAGTGTTGCGAGAGCAACTTCACGACTCTGTAGAGTTGGACTTAGCTTAGGACCGGAACCTTGAACCGGGACTGGAACAAGAACTGGAACAAGAACTGGAGCCTAGAACCAGAACGGGAAACTGCAGCAACCCAACTGGAACCATTCTCTGTCTCAGAGACAGAGACTTTTAATCTGTCCCGAAAAGGAGGGAGATGTAAATTGGCACCTTTCAGATCCAGTGTTTTGATTGGCTGATGCTGTCAGAGGTGATCACTGGATGGCCCCCCTCTTGCATGAGGTTCATTTGAATAGCTTAAAATTCATGTTTAGAAGAATGTCTTTAAAGTTTTTCCTATGCATATTTCATTTTCATTTTCCAAACCAATTTCAGATTAACCTAGGCATTGTGCTGAAAACATCAAACATCATTGGGTTATATTGAACTTTTACCTATGCAATAATGCATACCTTAATAGGTAAGTTTGTATATTTTGCATGTACACAAACAGCACTCATTAAGTATAGAGTTCTGTTAATAGAAATGGAGAAGATTCGCTCCATTTTGTCCACTGTGTGTCCATTTTTATATAGAAAATACTACTTTTGTTGCTTCAAGCCAAACGGCAAAACCTGTCTGGTGAGTCAGTTCACACTTCAGGTCCTAGGACTGAGAAACTGGGGTGAACAATAGGGTCAATGATGATAGTATTAGCCTGCTCAACAACATGCTAATGTCATCATTCTTCCTTTGCACAAATGGTCAGGGTGATTATCTTTGAAGGCTTATCTGCTATCTATTTCCTTGTTTGCGTCTCTTGGAGGTATGAGTTTTGGGGTCCTGTGCTTTTCATGATAGCAGATAAAGGGGTCTGTTGATGTAATGGAGGGTGTCTACCCTCATGTCTGCCTGCTGATCACTACACGTGTTTACCACCTGAACGCTGGCTACACCGGCAACACCGACTTTCGCAACAAGCCTACCTCAAGCCATAATGATTTTAGGCTGCCTAAATGCATTATAACATATTGTGAATAGCCTGAATGATGGCACTTATGTGAAGATTAACTTTAACGTCTCTGTTATATGCCAAGCAAGTCTACAGTGTGCGTGTGAGACAACATGTTGTTCTTCTGTTGTCTGAGAGTTGATTGAAAGCTTTTAGGTGCATTATTGACAGCACACGCCACCATATGGTTACATGAACATGTCACCACCGCATCAGCACTGAAAACATGGGGAATTTTCTAAAGACAATAATTGTATAACCTATTTGATATTCTATAATTAAATTAACTTGTTGAATATTCAAAAATCGTGACACATCTCTAATAGGAATAAAACTGGAACATTGTGCTTGTGTTACTGAAGTGGATATTACTGGCTCGGTGCACGAGGAAAAAAACTTTTCAGGAAACGGCCTTTAAAGATGTGTATCGTAATTGAAAACTACAGACGCAAACAATGTAATAGTCTAAAAGAATGAAAATGTTATGGAAGCAAAATAGCCCAAAATCTCAAAATTGACCAGTGGATGAAAAAACAATGAATTTGCCTGCAGTGTCTTACCTTAAAACCTACCAAAAGATATATGTTTTCCTTAAAGTGTGCTTTTTTAGTGGTCTTAAATCTTTAGCACAGTTTCATATTTTCTTATTTAATGCAATCACGCATGTACTAATTTATGTGGCTTTGTGGCCACTGAAACCAATTAAAAATTCACACTGACTGTTACTCTATGTAATGCGGTTTAATTCAGTTCAATTCAATTCACATTTATTTGTATAGCGCTTTTCACGATACATATAATTTCAAAGCAGCTTTACAGAGAATGCATGTCAACCTTACAATTTAAAGAATGCAGTTAGCAAATAATGTAATAATTTAGGCAATTAATTTACAATCACTGTTAGCAGTTTAACTGAAGGTAGAAGAAATGAGCTCCTGATACGAGATGCATTATGTGAATGCTTGGCTAAAGAGAGGCATCTTTAATCTAGATTTAAACTGGGTGAGCGAGTCTGATCCCCTTAAATTATCAGGAAGGCTATTCCAGAATTTCGGAGCCAAATGTGAAAATGCTCTCCCTCCTTTAGTGGATTTAGATATCCTATAGGTACAACCAGAAATCCACAGTTTTGTGATCTTAAAGAGCGTGAAGGATTGTAGGGCGATAGAAGATCAGTTAAGTACACAGGAGCTAAACCATTTAGAGCCTTATAGGTCATTAGCAATACTTTATAATCGATACGGAACTTAATGGGTAACTAGTGTAGAGATGATAAAATTGGTGATATATGATCATATTTTCTTGACCTGGTAAGAACTCTAGCAGCTACATTTTGTACTAATTGTAGCTTATTTATTGAGGAAGCAGGAAAACCAGCTAATAATGCATTACAGTAATCTAGTCGAGATGTCATGAAAGCATGAACCAACTTTTCTGCATCAGAAATAGATAACATATTCCGTATCTTAGCAATGTTTCTGAGGTGGAAGAAGGCTGTTTTTGTAACACATGAAATATGATTTTCAAAGGACAAGTTGCTGTCTAATATATCACCCAGGTCTTTAACTGTCGAGGATGGAGTAACAGTACATCCTTCTAAATGCAGATTGTAGTCTGAAAGATTCTGTGTACAGGTTTTTGGCCCAATAAGTAATACTTCAGTCTTATCTGAATTTAATAGAAGAAAATTACTAGTCATACAATGTTTTACTACTTTTACACACTCTGTCAGATTGGATGATTTAGAGATTTCATCTGGTTGTGTTGAAATGTATAACTGAGTATCATCAGCATAACAGTGGAAACTAATTCCATGTTTTCTTATAATATTGCAGAGTGGCAGCATGTATATTGAAAATAGCAGAGGGCCTAACACAGATCCTTGCGGCACTCCATAGTTTACTATCGTTATCTTAGATTTTTCCCCGTTTAAATAAACAAAATTGTGACGGTCTGATAGGTACGACCTGAACCACCGTAATGCCTGTCCCTGAATACCAGTGTAATTTTGTAGTCGATCTAGGAGTATTTTATGATCTATAGTGTCGAACGCAGCACTGAGATCAAGTAACACTAGTATTGAGACACAGCCTTGGTCAGAAGCTAGAAGTAAGTCGTTTGTAATTTTAACAAGCGCAGTTTCTGTGCTATGATGAGATCTGAATCCTGACTGAAATTTTTCATAGATAGCGTTTTTTTGCAAGAAGGAGCACAATTGGACCGACACCACTTTTTCTAGTATTTTAGACATAAATGGAAGATTTGAAATGGGTCTGTAATTTGCCAATACATTTGGATCTAATTGTGGTTTCTTAATGAGATAAAGATGAGTTGATAATATTGAGAAGAGGCTCTTCTGCTACAGGTAACAATTCTTTCAGTAGTTTAGTGGGTATTGGATCTAATAAACATGTTGTTGGTTTAGACGCAGTGATAAGTTTATTTAGCTCTTCCTGTCCTATAGTTGTAAAGCACTGCAACTGTTCTTGAGGGGTGATAATTGAGGTTGAATCATAAAACTCTGTTAAAGGTTGTACATTTACAATTGTATTTCTGATTCTTTCGATTTTCTCAGTAAAGAAATTCATAAAGTCATCACTACTAAACTGTAATGTTTACACTTTTCCCTTGTCTGTAATGACATTTGGTTCTCTCTCACTCAGATGCACCCACAGCCAGCTCTTCCAGCAGTGGGGCAGGAGCAAGCAGCGCAGCTCCAATCAGTGATGACTTAGACATCTTTGGACCAATGGTATCCAACCCTCTGCCCTCAAACACCAACACAAACCAGGTACACGAGTCCATCAACACAAACATCAATTGCCAGTTGCATAGGTGTGTGTGTGTGTGTGTGTGTGTGTGTGTGTGTGTGTGTGTGTGTGAGTGAGTGTGCGCGCACTAAAACTCAAAATACCTGCTCTATCTTGTTGTCATGTCAATCACACTATTTTCTCAGTGCTGGGTTGTTGACAAGCATTGGCTGCAGTGTCCTTTGGTGTGACATACATGTTTTTTTCCCTTGCAAAATTATGATATACTGATCATATTAGAGAGTACACTACCATTCAAAAGTTTTTTTTTAAGGAAAAATACTTTTAATACTTTTATTCAGCAAGGATGCGTTAACTTGATCAAAAGTGGCACATTTATTTTTAAAATAAATGCCATTCTATTCATCACAGAATCCTGTAAAAAAGTATTATTAATACAAAATTAAGCAACTGTTTTCAACATTGATGGTAAAAAAAAATGTTTCTTGAGCACCAAATTAGCATATTAGAATGATTTCTGATGGATCATGTGACACTGAAGTAATGGCTGCTTTTACAGAAATAAATTAGACTTTAAATTGAAATAATTTTTAAATTGTAATATTTCACAATATGTCTGTTTTTACTGTATTTTTATCAATAGGTTGTTTGCAATCACGTGGTTCTGGTGATACGCGAAATTAATGTGGAGGGCAAGCAGTGAAAATTAGAATGGAAGAGATGGAGAAAAGTCCATACTATGCTGGTTTAGAAAGGTGTATATATAGAAAATCACAACATATTTTGGACGTGAACCTTATGTTATGAAGAGGAGCGATTTTTCTACTGAATTGAAAGACTTGATTGCCATGGAAGCGGTTGATATAGAGAATGTAAAGCTGCCGTCACGCCACGTTCAGTTCTAGTCTGGTTTGTTTATATCACGCTACCTTTCTGCTAGTGAAGTTAGGGCAGTATTTTTGATTTTCTGTCGTGATTGTGAAAAACGTTGCCATTGTAGGTCATTTATGCTGAATCGAGAATTGCAACAGGAGCTCACATCATCGTTCAGGGAAAAAACTGGACAATTTTCGCCTTTTCTACGTGTAAAAACACACTAAAGTAAGCAGGTTGAGGAGGAGACGGGGTATAGCCAAATCTACGCCGTATAGCAAATCTAATAATATCACTGATTGAACCCACTCCCTATCACTCAATAAAATAATCACATAGCTGAGTGTTTTTGAAAGTGTTGTATTTTGTTTGGTTTAATAATTAACTTTACATTTTCGAGTGTGACTCTCACTCGGCTTGTGAATGAGTATAACTAGCACGCAGCCACTTCAAAAGTGTTCACGAGCTTCTATGGGTTTGATTTTGGTTGTCATTTGTTGAAATAAATACAAAAAAAAAGTACTGTCCGCTGAATGCCCCTCCGATTCTCCTTTGTGGTCATATGGGAAAGTGAATATTTACAAAGAAACATTAAAACTACAGTTACATTTACACCCTTCAAACAAAGAAATGGATCGACTTCTGTCAGCTTGTTGAACACATTTTTTTAATTTGGCTGAAGCAGCAGGGTGTGACACCGTTTTCATGGTAACCAGATCAACATTGTGAACGGAATTCTACAAAACTGAAGTGAAAACACCAATGATCATGCAATGGGATAAAATAGCTTCTCTTCCCTGCAAATGATACCATGAATAATGTGATTATTTAACCAAGTCAAAAACAAAAAAGGTAAGCAGGTATCCATATTCATTTCAGTATCAGCAGATGCAATACGCTATAAAAGGTGACAACTTTTAAAGTTAAAAAACGATATAAGTTATGTAAACGATAAAAGCTCATTGTGGTTTCTCGGTTTGATAGATTTGAGCAACCAAAAATGACGCAAAACATAGGAATTTTGAGTTTGTGATAGGATTCCTATATAGAAAAATCACTCCTTGCCCTCCAGCCGCATTTCGCTTGCAGTCGTCATGTGCAAACAACCTATTAATTGCAGCCTTGGTGAGTATAAGAGACTTCTTTAAAAAACATTAAAGTTTACCAAACTCAAACTTTCAATGGGAATGTAGAAAATTTTATAATTTTAAAAATTCTTTTGAAACAATGTAGAACTATTTAAATAGCCACAAATTAACTGTAAACATTTCTTTAAAATGGTTAAAAAAGAAATGGTGTCCAGCACCTAAATAAATAAATTGGTTATATATTAATATATATTTTATCCTTAAATCATGATATTAAATATGAATCGTCAGGGCTATGTCAGCTACCCACAAACCATCTGAACTATTTTGGTGCATTTGATCATTTTCATATCTTTAGGTGGCTAAGCTGCTGGTCTGTGAAGATCTTTTCTAACCGGACCTTTATAGACCAGCATGCCTTATATGTAAGGAAAAGGAGGTACAATTTATATATATATATATATATAAAAAAAAGCAGCATTTTTCCTGGGTTACAAACATGCATCTGTTCCTGCCTGCCTTCATTCAGTCTAAAATCAACTGACTAAGAGAGACAAAGAAAAGGTCAACCCCAATTGTTTTAATTTCCTCTGCAAACAACATGATTACCTTTTGCCTGTCTAGTTGCAGCTGACAGAATTGATTTGCAAGGTCTTCCTGGCCAAAGGATGCAGCATGAATAATGAGGGATATTAGCATTTATTATGGCCCTTCACTGAGGAGAGTGAAGAGGAGAGATGTTTAATAATGTCAAGAGAAGAGAGTGAAAAAAGAAAATCATGTTGAGAGGAGAGAAAGAAGTTGGTAAATGCATGTTAGAAATGGTCAATGTATCTGTTCCTTTATTGGTTCAAGATTTTGTTTTTTAATTAATCTGATATTGTATGTTTAATATACATGCCCACTTCCCTTGCTCAATGCTCACTTAATACAAATTAGTGCTTAATTTTTTCGTTATTTAGACAAAATAGTGTCAAATTTTACAACTGGCTGTTTGTCCAGTATGGGCCATGCTTTTTTTAATGGTATGTTAATAATAATAAAACACAGAATAATAATCAGTATTAATATACAGGGACAACACGTAGCTTACTTTTTATTTGATGGAGGGTGGTAAGGAACCTGGATGCTGTATAGGTGGGCGCTGGGCCTAAAAACATTGAGAACCACTGTTTTACACTTAAAGCCAATCTAGACACTGGAGGATCCCTTCATGAATAGCAATTTGTCTTTGTGGAAGCTCGTCTTCACCCCTGAGATCCACTCTCACTAACCCCACATTGTCCTTTCTCCTTTTCTCCCTTAGTCAGGGTTTCGCCGTATTTAATTTTTGACAGGTATAAAAACGAGGCTGTGAGGGATTAAAGTACACTGTGTTCAATGGATTGTACTATTGTTTAACGATATACCAACTGTTCAGCTGAAAAATGCATGTGGTGTTGGAGCTTTATGCAGCATATACGATTGTAAAGACTGCAAGTCTATCCCTCATAGCCTCGTTTTCATCCGTGTTAAATTCAATATGGCGTCTACCCTGACTAAGGTCTGTTCCCATCCTCCTTTCACACTTGTTTTGGCCATCATTCTCAGAATGGCTTGTGGACGATTCTCTTTTTTGATCTCGGAGGCCTGAAGCTGTGCTGAAGCCAGAAAGGTGGCTTGACAAAAGCTTTTTCCCCACCTGAATCAATGTTTTATTGAGAGGTGTGTAGAGCCGCTGGACTGACTTGGACTCCTCGAATAATTGATGCCCTCCTGCTCTGCTCTCGCCAAGCGGAAATCAGCCCTTCCTACACAATGTACATTTATACATGAATTCTGCATTCTCATGGGATGCTAATAAAGGATAAAGAGGAGCTAAAGATAGATCACTTGAGAATAGTAAGTGAACGCTCAGGCTTTCACAAAGCCTTCGGTCTCAACAGCATGCTGTCAATCTCTGCTCTTATTCTCCAGATGAATCGAGCAGCGGTGGGTGTCTGATGAGGGAGGATGGCAGCATTATGCCTTGATTCTTGTTTGTTGTGTCTTTTAGAGTCTTTGTGTGGAAGATGTTTCTGAAAGAGCTGCTCACTATCTCTTTAAAGGATTTGGAGGCATTTTGCATATCTGAAGATGTCACTTATAGAAATTGGATTGCTTATGTGTATGAATGAGGATTTGTTTTTCCCCAGACAGTAATTTTTTGGAAGTAAGAGCGCCTACAGGAAGTTCAAAGAGAAGCCTGACCTCATCTCCATATCAGTGTTGTTATTGTTAAAGTCAGCATTGAAGATTACGAGGGTGCATAAATGTAAAAATGATAATAATAATAATGTTGTGCATGTATAAATCATTTATAATAAATGCTGCAATATTCAATAAAAAAAAATAAGAATTGTCACAGTGACTTTAAAACTAAACTTTTCATTTTTAAAAAAAAAACTTTTGATTAATTGAAATGCATCTGAAACTAAATAAAAACGTAGAAATGTTGCAACAAACTGGAATAAGTTTGCAGGATAAATGAATACACCCCCTCTGAACAAATACAAAAGATGAATTTTCTTTATGATCACTAATACAGTTCATGGAAAGATGGCAAAACTAAAATGTATTAAACATATACATAATAAAATCTGAGAAATATGTCATTAATAGCCATAAAATAAGTAAATTAGCCAATTTTGTTTAAATTAAGGATTGCAGAAATGAGTGCACCCTAGATTTAACTGAACAAATGTATAATATTCTAGCACTTAGTATGCCCTCCATAATTTTGAATATACTGCTCTGACCCTTCTTGGCATGGAGTGTACAAGTTCATGACAAATTGTCACATCTGTCCTGTTTAACTCCTGTATGCTGAGCTCCTTAAATGCCCTGATCTGTAATGGGGAGTGTTGCTCAACTCGTCTCTACAAAATTGCCCCACAGGCGCTCAAGAGTGTTAAGATTGAGTGCAATACATGTCCACAGAAGGTTTTTCATCTTAGGAGAATGCATATCCTCATTGTCATGTTGAAAAAATGCCCAGCAATGCAGGGAATGAGGAAAGGGAAACATCTTCTGTTTCAAGTTTGTGTATTAAATTACACAGTAGTGTGGGAATTCATGACAGCATTGATAAAGCACAACTCCCTTACACCTTCAGCACTCATACATCCCTATTTAAGAGCTTTACTACCACTGAACTTTACTGTGGAAACCAGGCATTTCTCACTGTACTCCTCTAGCAACCCCATAACATTTTGGATGCTGTTAGATCCAAAATGATTGATTTAGTCTCATGAGACCAGAGTATTGATTCCCAGAAACTATACTTTGTAAATATGGGCTTTGGAAATGGCTAACTGACTTTATTGTGCTTTGGTTACAGTAGGTAGTTCCAGTGAGAACAACAACCATGCATGTCATTTCTGCAGGCTGCATCTTACTCTGTGAGATAAACAGTCACTGTGAGATAAACAGTCTCGCTTGGTATTTCTCCTGCTTTTTTTCTAGCAAAAAAATCCCTCATCACTAAATGAAAGCTTAAAATGAAGGCCTGATTATTTCAGGGGCCTTGTCACAAGTCTTAAAAAGTGTTACTTTTGCTATATCTTCACACTTAAAACAATGATTTGGTAATCCTCTTGTACCACTGTCCTCTTTTTTGTGCTAAGAAATAAGTCTCCTGACAGTTCTCTCCCAAGTGGTTCCACTGTTGTCAACATTAAGTTTGAGAATGATTCAATGGGCTACACAATTAACACATTTAATTGTCAAGAAATTACTTCTCTTTAAATGTTTTGTTCAACATACTTACCTGTTGATCAAACATGAAACCAGAAATTTTTTATTTCGTTTTATTTAGTAACTTTTAGGAGGGTGTACTCATTTTTGCTACACAACATTATATCACCTTGATAAGAAAATCTTATTTTCCTGAATAATTTTGACATGCTTCTTTGGTAATTGATTAAGCAGACTTGCTGGAACATCACATCTCTAAAGAACCCTAACATGTCTTCTAAGTAATTGAGTAATTGCTGACTTTCAGTTCTCATTTATGCTGTGCACTGTTCTAAAATTACTAAAACTATAACTATAGTTTATTAGAACTATAAAAACACTTACTCAAATGACATAAGCAAAATTGCAATAACTAAAATTAAAATGAATATTTAAAAAAAAAAAAAAAAGCTAATTAAAAATATTAACATAATAGTATATAAATAATACTAAAATAACACTGATCTATATCACCCAAACACAAACCACCATTCACATATTTACATTCATGCTTTTGATTTTTGTAATTTTTGTAAATAATAAAGATATTCAAAATAAAGTTACCTGAGTAACTCAGCACATCAGAAATAGAAACAGGCATTCATCAATACTGCAACCCAATCAGCTCTTCCTACAATGTTGATTATTATGAGCAATCTGGTTTTATGTGCGTCACACATGTCCAATATTGACTCGGTATTATGTTTTGACCCTCACGCACCTCTTTTTTTCCCTCTCATTCCTTTTCTGGAGCGTGCACAAAATGGCAATCAGTTGAACACTCAGAACGATACAACAATAATAATAAGACCAATAAGCATGCAATTGGTACACACTGCAGATGTCACTGTGGAGAGGATAGAAAATGATTGTGAGACGATGAGGGAATGCATTTGATTTTTCTTTTTTCCTGCCCTGATACCAAGTGACAGCATGTGGAAACAAGCAGCCGACAAGCTGGAGAATTCTGATTGATTGGCATTAGGGCCTGAATCAAGGCACTCCCAGTTCTTCTTAAGCCTAAGGGGAAAGAAGGATGAGAGCTCGAGAGACAGTTGGAGCCTTTGATGAGAAACCGCCAGGCTTCCGTATTCTCCATTCCTTCAGTGTGACTCCAGCCGGTGCATGTTAATCTGTCCTCACACTTCCTCTTTTCACATCTCATCTACTGCCAGCTTTTATATCACCCCCTGAGACA
Organism: Megalobrama amblycephala; assembly: GCF_018812025.1. Classification (NCBI taxonomy): domain Eukaryota; kingdom Metazoa; phylum Chordata; class Actinopteri; order Cypriniformes; family Xenocyprididae; genus Megalobrama; species Megalobrama amblycephala. The sequence goes on along the minus strand of NC_063053.1, from coordinate 17,648,637 downwards.
TACACACGCAGTCTTCTCCGCAGGACTTCCCCCCTCCCTGCAGCTTCTGTGTGACTGCACAACTGCTAGCCGGTTCTGGTATCCCATAATGCTCCGTTAGCAACAAATCCCTCCCCGTTATTGACATCCTGACCAGCCTGTTTCTCTGCAGCTCCCTAATCAAGCTGTCTACGCACATAAGGGCTGTGAGAATATCAACATCAACATTTCATGAGTGTTGTGGAGGCAAAATGTCCTTGCTCATTTGCATCATGATCATTTGCTGTTCGCATATTAAACACATGATGTTTGTCAATGTTGTTTGGAGTTTGTCAAACTGAGGTATTTACATGTGACTTTTGGTTCGGGATTTTGATGTAATTTGTGTACCGTGAGCTAGGGATTGCACTGATATAAAACTTCTAGAAAATGCAGGTAATTATGGTAGTTATGGCCAATAACTGATATTAAAATTTTAAGATTACATACTGTTTTTTTTTCTAAATAAATAATGAAACGTGCTACAAGTGAATTTAGGCTTCACAAAATTATAATGTACAGTATGAAAAATTTATTTTCATAAGATTGAGTGTTAGATGTTGAAAATGTCCAGCTAAAAAAGTAATGATGGTGTAAATGAGCATGAACAATTTAAAGGGATAGTCACTCAAAAATGAAAATGTTGACATTCAATACTTATCCTCAAACCTATTCTTTCTCCTGTTGAATGCAAAAGAAGATATTTTAAAGAATGTCAGTAATCAAACAGTTGACAGTAGCCATTGACTTCCATAGTAGGAAAAAATTACTATGGAAGTCAATGGTTGTCAACTGTCTGATTATCAAATATCTTCTTTTGTTCCCTTTAAATTCAATTTTAGTAGATACCGATAAAGAAAAAAAAATCTCTTCTACACTGAAAAAGTTTGTGTAGGATTTACTTTCAAACAATTTTCACTCATAAATTGCTAGTAAATTTCACAAATACCTACAAAGAAATGGCAAGTAACACATTAAATGAAATTGAATTTTTGAAGTAGAAAGACAGTAATAGTATTTTCTTGTAAAACATACTCTAATAATCTGTTTTATAATTTTTTTTACAGTGTATATGATGTTAACTAATATGGTACCATATGTCCCTTCCGTGACATGACTTGACCAAAAAACACACTTCCACTTCCATATCTTCCAAATGATCCTCTTAGTATTTGCTTATTATCCTCCTAAAATGAGGATTCTGATGCATTACAGGGTTATTTGAATTCTCTAAACCTCTTCCTGCTCTTTCATTGATGCAGTGTACTAGACTAGGTCATGTAATTGCAGAAAGGTTTGCTTTACTTTAGTGATTTTGCTTAGTACCATCTGTCAGCTGTTTTCGTGCACTAGTCTCACCCCAGAATCTGCTACACACAGGATGTATAGCGTGCTGACTCACTAATGAATCATTCAGCTGTTTAAGGCACAACTCAGAAAAACCCACCGCCGTCCCTTTAAGAGCGCAGCTATTGATCCGCTCATGTTCTTTTGCGCTCCGTGAGCCCTCACGTTCAACATATGGGCCTGCCATGCACCGCGCATTCAGCGCTGCATGCATACAGCACAATGGAAAACCATACTGAATCCCTCAGAGCACATGAATGTATGTACGCTGTATCTACTCACACTAGTGAGCTCCAGCGTAGGCAGTCTCAGTGTTTCGTGTACATGTTTTAAGCACAGATGGTCTCTCAGTAGGACTTATTCCTAATGAATGCTGAGCTAGTTCAGTTTGTACACCTCTACAAAGAGAAAAGACTCTGCGGTGGCCGGTGTGCTAGAGGGTGGCAGCTTTATCTAGGTTTTAAATCTGGCTTTCTTGTGTGCTGCATGTATATAGAACACTTATGCATATTTTAAGATTCAGATTAATTTTTATTATACCGTGTGCTTTAAAAAATTCTGTTCTTGGGGCTGTGTTGTAGATTTTGCATTGCCGTTCTGATTGGCAGTGTTGTATTTTAATGTCGTCTGTCTGGGAAGTGACTCACTGGCTGACGTATCATCTGGGTTGAGGGCTATTACTGTCACTGGTGTTTGTGTATGGAGTGTTAAATTTACGGTTTCCACTCTGGTCCTGTGTTTGTCCCTGTTGTTACTCTAATCAACATGTACTTCTATATACCTCCATCTTTTTCATCTAATTAGACCCCACCCGCTTCTGCATGTCAAAGGGTACAAGGCGGTCTAATGTACCTGAAGAAAGCTGTCTATTAGCAAGGAGAAAAGTGCTTTTTACCAGATGGTTTAGGTAGGTCAGTGTTTCCCAACCACTGTGCTGCGACACACTAGCGTGCCAATACAGGTTGTCAAATGTGCGGTGGAAAATTACCAAATGCCAAAAAAAAAAAAATAAAAATAAATAAATGCTATACAGTTAAAAGTATATCATCGCTGTCAGGCAGAAACCTTGTATCTCTATATTTTGTCAGTTTTGTTTTATTATATTTTTTAAAAGCAATGCTATTGGTCACCCTTTACTCCTGTATGTGGGTTTTACAAATATTTAACCAGTGAGGACTTAAAAGAGCTTGTGACAAAACCTCGTAACTTCATTGGCTCCTCAAACTGTCAGTCAAACCTCATAACTCCACCCCGCCTCTATGGAAAATGAAGTGACGCATGCTCAAGAAACACTATGTATATAAAGGCTAATGTTTTCTCTATTTGAAGAGTGGAGAAGTGATTTCTTCCTTCTAGTTGTAGCCAGTATGCTACGGTTTTAAATATCCCGCTTCATCATTCATTATATCATGAGATTTTGTCCAAATGTTCAACAACATGAAAAACTGAGCTCCCATATAGCAACAATAAACTTTATAACCTATAAGTTGATGACAATATAATGCTATGCACTTACTGCCTATTCCAGTGACAGACAAAATATGTCATTCAGTGGTCAAAATCCTCACAACTCCATCTGAGCTTGATTTTCATCAAATGTTAATATTATAATGATGACACATGCACGTGTTTGGCATATATAAAGCCACAACATCAACTTTAAAGGGTTTGTTCACCCAAAAATGAAAATTCTGTCATTTATTACTCACCCTCATGCCGTTCCACACCCATAAGACCTTCGTTCATCTTCGGAAAGCAAATTAAGATATTTTTGTTGAAATCCGATGGCTCAGTGAGGCCTTCGTAGCCAGCAATGACATTTCCTCTCTCAAGATCCATTAATGTACTAAAAACATATTTAAATCAGTTCATGTGAGTACAGTGGTTCAATAATAATATTATAAAGCGACGAGAATATTTTTGGTGCGGCAAAAAAAACAAAGTAAGGGCTTATATAGTGATGGCCAATTTCCAAACACTGCTTCATGATGCTTCGGAGCGTTATGAATCTTTTGTGTCGAATCATGATTTGGATCGCGTGTCACGTGACTTTGGCGCTCTGAACCACTGATTCAACACAAAAGATTCATAACGCTCCGAAGCTTCATGAAGCAGAGTTTTGAAATCATCCATCACTATATGTTGTTTTTTTTTTTTTTTTGGTGCAAAAAAAATATTCTTGTCACTTTAAAATATTAATATTGAACCACTGTACTCACATGAACTGATTTAAATATGTTTTTAGTACATTAATGGATCATGAAAGAGGAAATGTCATTGCTGGCTATGCAGGCCTCACTGAGCCATCGGATTTCAACAAAAAATATCTTAATTTGCGTTCCGAAGATTAACGAAGATCTTATGGGTGTAGAACGGCATGAGGGTGAGCAATAAATTACATTATTTTCATTTTTGGTTGAACTAACCCTTTAATGACACATTGTTTAATTATTTTAAAAATGTGGCTTCTGCCCAACAGCGAAGATATGTAAATTTGTTGTTTTATGTAATCACCAACAACATCATATAGCTACCCTTTATGACCTTATTGTGTTCATATCTGCCTTAAGCTTAAGTTTCATGTTTATTGTGAGTACTACTTTTAATATAATATCCAGTTTTAATATGCTATTTGAAGCAATGCATGCTTGTGCAATTTTGTTGTTTTAGTGCATAGTGGTGTGCCGTGGGATTTTTTTTTTACTTATCAAAACTGTGACATAGTGGGAAAAGGTTAGGAAACACTGAGTTAGGCTATCTACTAGCGTGTACTAATGAGGCAATGCTAACCAGCATCCATTGATCTCATGTCGTCCTAATCATGGAACCTGTAGAAACCATCATATGACACTCTCCCAAGGTCATAGACAACATTACAGACGTGCATGAATGGTTGGTTCTCACGAAGAGCCTTTCTAGGACTGCTCGAGGAACAGCAGCAATGGAGGATTAACTTATTTCATGCTCCAGTCCTGCACAATGCAAATGTACGCATGTTACCAGCTCTACTTTAAAGCAAGAGAGCTTTTGGAAACACAACCAATCCGCTCACACGTCTCAGGAAAAGGTGAGGCTGTCGCTTGTGACCACATGCAAATTGTTGGGATATTTAAAGAACACTTATGCATATTTTAGGATTCAGGGACAGTAAAGCGTCAAGTGTATTAATTTTCTCTTTACCAGACAGGGTAAGCTAGCCTTAATTGGTCTTGCTATTTCACATATACAGTGTGTGTATGTATGCGTGTCTTGCTTTTCCAGGGCAGCTCATTTTCTTAAAGGTATCCTTGAGCCAGAATGTCCTTGCGTATATAAGCAGGGTGTTGAATGTTATGGCTATGGTCAGAGTGGCATCAGGCTTTATTTTCAGCAAGGTTTGTCAGTGGAAAACATAGCTGAAATATTATTCGCTGCAATGAATCTCTTTGTGGTGCATATGTATATGTATTATTTTTTCCTCAGCAAATGAGTCAATGTGATATCACCAACAGCCTTTATTAGCAGGTACTAGCCATAAAATTTAATAGAATCACATGAAGCCTTTACCTATTGAAATGTTAAATTAGTGCAATAGTGGCCTTGAATACTTGAGGTATTTTTGGTCATGTGTGGAGGAGAAGGTGAAATCATGCTGTTTTTATGTGGGAATTATACCTGTACTTAAAGGTGCCCTAGAACCAGTTTTTACAAGATGTAATATAAGTCTAAAGTGTCCCCTGAATGTGTCTGTGAAGTTTCAGCTCAAAATACCCCATAGATTTTTTTTAATAAATTTTTTTAACTGCCTATTTTGGGGCATCATTAACTATGCACCGATTCAGGCTGCGGCCCCTTTAAATTGCGTGCTCCCTGCCCTCCCCCGAGCTCTCGATGATAATACAGTGCATTTACAAAGTTCACACAGCTAATATAATCCTCAAATGGATCTTTACAAGATGTTTGTCATGCATACTGCATGCATGTGTCGGATCATGTGAGTACAGTATTTATTTGGATGTTTAGATTTGATTCTGAATGAGTTTGAGGCTATGCTCATGGCTAATGGGCTAAAGCTAACATTACATACTGTTGGAGAGATTTATAAAGAATGAAGATGTGTTTATGAATTATACAGTCTGCAAGTGTTTAAAAATGAAAATAGCGACGGCTCTCTTGTCTCCGTGAATACAGTAAGAAACGATGGTAACTTTAACCACATTTAACAGTACATTAGCAAAATGCTAAAGAAACATTTAGAAAGACAATTCACAAATATCACTAAAAATATCATGTATTCATGGATCATGTCAGTTATTATCGCTCCATCTGCCATTTGTACTTGTTTGCTTACCTAGTCTGATGATTCAGCTGTGCACATCCAGACGTTCTGCCCTTGTGTAATGCCTTGAACATGAGCTGGCATATGCAAATATTGGGGTCATACATATTAATGATCCCGACTGTTACGTAACAGTCGGTGTTATGTTGAGATTCGCCTGTTCTTCGGAGGTCTTTTAAACAAATGAGATTTACAAAAGGAGGAGGAAACAATAGAGTTTGAGACTCACTGTATGTCATTTCCATGTACTGAACTCTTGTTATTCAACTATGCCAAGGTAAATTCAATTTTTGATTCTAGGGCACCTTTAATGGCACTATGACTGAAGTCTATACCATCTGAAAATCGATCACGACCAAAGTGAGGCAGTGGATACATTACAGAAGGCTGACTGGAAGCATATAGGTCAGAGTGCTAATGCAGGCTCAGATTTCTCTATCTTCTATCTGTAGCCACTGCTAACACAGTTAACTGATCCCAGAGCAGCACTTCAGGGACACTCTTCTTCACAATGTCTGTTGGACCAGTGGAGGTCATGAACGCAATACAACCAGAACATCTCAGCGGCTTGGGGCTAATGGGACTGTTGTTTGTAAGGAAATTTGCAGGGAACTTCGTAGATGCTCTCAAACCTATCCAAAGGAATATTCTTGTCCTTGAAGAATTAGTTTTGCGAATTTTTTGGTGCGAATAGTTTTTCTGTTCTCGTTCAGTCACATCAGATTTGTTGTGAACGTGCCTTAACTGTTCGTTTATTTTTCCCCTTTATGTTGTTGATTGTGTGTCTTTGTATTCCCCAGATGGTCTCTTGTCTCATCCGCTCTTTCCTGCTGACTGATCCTCAGACTCTGAGTTGCAGTGGGACCTTGGCAGAGTGGTACTGCCAGACTCTGATCTGGCACATACCCAGTCTGCACCCACTGCTGCAAACAGCCATCTTCACCAAATCCAACCTAACACATTTGTGATTTTGGGGCACTTCTGTTCTTTTGTTTCTTCCTTTCTTTTTCTTTTTTTGTGCTCTGGTTTTTCTGGTTTCCCAAGCAGAAGGGGACTGTGGGGAAAAGTGGATTAGCCCAGCCCACAACACCACCAGAGTGCTAATTATCTGTGTGGGGCTGCTAATCAGACAAAGCCTACTCTGTTGCACATAAAATCTCTTCCTCTCTCTCTCTGGGTATGAGTGAGCGAGTGAATTGTGTTTGGGGGTGGATAGAGCTGGAATATGTATGGTGCTCTGTGAATGTCACAGTGAAATACAGGCTGTACTGTGTGTTTGTATGGCATGTGTGTTTTTGTGCTAATGTGGGGGTGGGAAAGATCAAATATTCATGGTTTTGGTGCCACGCTGATTATTGATGAATGAGAAGTTATCTTAGTTGTTTTCGTTTAATGCACAATATGACACTATTAAATACATTGTAATGCAATACAATGGTTTAATTGGACTGCCATCAAAAGGGCGGCAAACACAAGAATTGGAGAGTAGATACCACTCTCAAGAGTAGATTGTATATTCGATGGAAAAACGCCCTTCACAACCATTAAAAAATATATATTTTGATAATATTTTGCCCGTACAATAAAACAGTCTGTCTGTCTATTGTTCTATCTATCATTCCATCATCCTATCTATCGTTCTGACATTCTATCGATCATTCTATCTAATTTTGTCATTCGTTCTACCAATCTAGCGTTCTGTCGTTCTATTTATTGTTCTGTCGTTTGTTCTATTTATCTAACGTAATTGTTTAAAATGTTACTTTAAAAAGGGGGTGTACTCATTTACACTGAGCACTGTATTTATCGTTCTGTCATTCATTGTATCTAACGTTCTGTTGTTCTATCTATCTATCTATCTATCTATCGGTCTGTCATTCATTGTATCTAACGTTCTTTCTTTTTCTTTCTTTCTTTCTTTCTTTCTTTCTTTCTTTCTATCTATCTATCTATCTATCTATCTATCTATCTATCTATCTATCTATCTATCTATCTATCTATCTATCTATCTATCTATCTGTCTGTCTGTCATTCATTGTATCTAACGTTCTGTTGATCTATCTATCTATCTATCTATCTATCTATCTATCTATCTATCTATCTATCTATCTATCGGTCTGTCATTCATTGTATCTAACGTTCTTTCTTTTTCTTTCTTTCTTTCTTTCTTTCTTTCTTTCTTTCTATCTATCTATCTATCTATCTATCTATCTATCTATCTATCTATCTATCTATCTATCTGTCTGTCTGTCTGTCTGTCTGTCTGTCTGTCTGTCTGTCTGTCTGTCATTCATTGTATCTAACGTTCTGTTGTTCTATCTATCTATCTATC